>NC_091821.1:8662200-8962200 GCF_038994185.2 Dermacentor albipictus
GAGAGTCGACATGACAGTGCTTTAAAACTTCCGACCTTAAACACGCAGGGACAACGAGTGCCGTGCGACCTTCGTGAAAGCATTTCGCCTTTCTGCGCAAATTACTATCAACTAGCCAAGGGATCCGTGCGGTTCGTTTCAGTTTCTTACAGCCGTATGTACGGCTGCTCTAAACGTTGTATAATTACTCTCATCCACGCGTAGATCCATGTGCTCATATGTTCATCCCGCATGAGCAACGGTAAGCTTTTCTCTATTCGCTGGCGCGGGATCATGCGGAAGGAGGGAAAGCCTGTCAGGGTTTCTATGCTGGAAGTAAGAAGCCTGCCGTAATCTTGTGTCGGTCCCGTTTGCTTGGACACGAGATGTGAGAGGCTGACCATTCGACAAAGTATAAAATGGAAGGCCGGATGGGCCCCCTACACCCGGCCATTCTAGTTTCCCGAGGGTTGAGCTGCAAACCCCGAGTATCGCGTTCCTCCCTACGTTGAGGTCCGTCTTCACGGAACCCGTTGCGGCACTGGGGTGCGAGGGGGCCGATGTGGTCGTAGAGATGGCATCGTGGTCACCCGTCGTTCTCATCGGAACTTCCCGATGGCCAATGTGCTGCAGGATGTCATACACCTTCTTTTATAGAATTTTAGCGCTCCGATAATGAGGCTATGGAGTCCGCGATCGCCTTCAGGTCCTTATCCTGCTCGATAGCTTCTCGCGGTCAAAGGCGCTCTGCCGCAGTTCAGGTAGCGAAACATGTCGGAGGCGGCTGCATAGCTGGCACAGCGGGTATCATTTCAACGGGAGCTGTCCATACGTCTGGGAACCATGGCTGCAGGCCGGCAGAGAAATAAGAGCCAATGGGTTGTGGCTGGCAGGTACGGATCATCAAAGCAAACCCACTAATAATCGAGAGCAAATGTCCGCATTTGCGATAACATTTCCCGCATGTCCGCACGCAGGCCGGCCATAGTCCTTTTCAGTCATCGAGGAATTAACTCTGGTGCACAGCTGTAAAATGATGTCCAACCTTCGTTTTAGTGTTTGTTGGACACCGTTCTCTGCCTGCCTCCCTCACATCGAAGAGACCAACCAGTCGCAAAAAGAAAAAAAAAGGACCTCTGGCATACATTCTTCGCGAAAATATGTTGCCAGATCTGGAACCCTAAAGGTCATATAAGGCGCAGGAAATACTGGAAACACACAATAATAGGCATCGTATCTGGCTATAATGCAAGAACTGGAAGTTTACAAATCATATAAGGAACGTTGAGCATAAGAAACGCGCCATGTAAGGAAATATATAGGACCGTATTTTGGGAAGTGTGGATCTGGGTCTGGGGTCCATGCTTGGCACTGGGGCATAAGTATCAGGGTCGCTAGCCTGCGTTATACGAGAACGTCGTACTAAGCGGACCAAGCGCGCCCCCGCGGTCGTCTGTGCCTATCTCCGCGATTTGCTTCTTGGTGAGGAGATGAGATAGGGAGGTTGAAGCGAGACTAACTGGTTTATTTTGCATATTTACAAAACAGGCTCCAGATATGAGAATCATCATCATCATCATCACTGCAGGGCAAAGGCCTCTCCCATACTTCTCCAACAACCCCGGTCATGTACTAATATTGGCCATGCCGTCCCTGCAAACGTCTTAATCTCATCCGCCCACCTAACTTTCTGCCGCCCCCTGGATCCAAGGGACTTCCCGTCCCTTGGGATCCATTCCGCAACCCTTAATGACCATCGGTTATCTTCCCTCCTCATTACATGTCCTGCACATGCCCATTTCCTTTTCTTGATTTGAACTAAGATGTCATTAACTCGCGTTTGTTCCCTCACCCAATCTGCTCTTTTCTTATCCCTTGACGTTACACCTACCATTTTTCTTTCCATAGCTCGTTGCGTCGTCCTCAATTTGAGTAGAACCCTTTTCGTAAGGCTCCAGGTTTCTGCCCCGTAGACGAGTATTGGAAAGACACAGCTATTATGCACTTTTCTCTTGAGAGATAATGGCAACCTGGTGTTCATGATCTGAGAATGCCTGCCAAACACACCCCAGCCCACTAACTCGCATTTGTTCCCTCACCCAATCTGCTCTTTTCTTATCCCTTGACGTTACACCTACCATTTTTCTTTCCATAGCTCGTTGCGTCGTCCTCAATTTGAGTAGAACCCTTTTCGTAAGGCTCCAGGTTTCTGCCCCGTAGACGAGTATTGGAAAGACACAGCTATTATGCACTTTTCTCTTGAGAGATAATGGCAACCTGGTGTTCATGATCTGAGAATGCCTGCCAAACACACCCCAGCCCATTGTTATTCTTCTGATTATTTCCGTCTCATGATCCGGATCCGCCGTCACTACCTGCCCTAAGTAGATGTATTCCCTTACGACTTCCAGTGCCTCGCTGCCTATTGTAAATTGCTGTTCTCTTACGAGACTGTTAAACAATACTTTAGTTTTCTGCAGATTCATTTTTAGACCCACTCTTCTGCTCTTCACTCTTTTAGTCCATGTCGGAGTGCTTTAAATGTCGGAGTTCACTACATGTCTGAGCACACTACTTCAGCACCCACACTGCAGCAAATGTGTCCGCTTTGAAGACAGTTCTTTTCCCTAGTTTACTAGACGAGGGAACCTGATGACTGTGCCTTATCCAAACATAATGGCCGAACTCTTCGTAAAATTCCCCGTATGGCCGCACCAGCTGGCTGGACTCCGCCTGTGATGTCCAAACTTCAAACCCACCTACGAAGCAATGACGAAGGCAATTTGGATTCGTGTGCTCGCTTATTCCAGGGGAGTCGTCGACACTGCTTATCGCTGTTTGTGACGGTGAGCCCGTCGCTTTCACGTGACTAGCCTTCACGGTTGTTACCGCTAGAGCGAGGTGTAGTGGTCGTCGCCTCGAAGGGAGCATCTTTGTTTGCTCGTCAAATTCGTCATTGGGACCCGTTGCCATCCAGGCGGGTGCTGGTGAAGGGGCTGCTTCGAGAGAAGCATCTAAAGAATGCTCATTGCCGTTTTGGTCCGCAACGGACACCACCACCACCACCACCACCGGGAGATCCGTCTGGATGGCACCAGTTGTCAGGTTGCCCGAAGCCTCGGTCTTCAGTTCCGACCTTATCTCCTCACGAATAGGTCTCTCTCGGCGATAGACAGCGACGACGGCGTGGTTCCGCTTAACCAGGTTAGTGCGTCGCGCTGGTATACCGCAAGCCAGATAACATGTTTTAGGTGCCCCGGTGGCGTAGGGAAAGCGACCCTCGGAGTGACGCTTTAGTGCGAACCACGAACCACAAGACCTGGATCACAACAGTGCAGCAAAAGTGGTGCGTTTGCCATTTCTCACCTCGTATGCACCTTGATATATTGATACTTGACTCTATGTCAGGTTTCATTTTTGCGTATATGACCATATAGAAAAGACTTGAAAGAGTCAGATATGACCCGTGCTTGAGATTTCTTACGAGGGGGGGGGGGGTCATATGTCTGTCGTATTACCACATATTTATTGCACTCAGAACACTCCACACAGTCATCCTGTTTGAGTGGTCGATAAAGGTCGCACCGACTACATTCGGTTGATTCTTTCAGACTGCCTAAATCCGACTTAGATCATCTCTATCGGAATGCGCTCACCGACGACGTCGGAGCAATTGCTTGATTGCTCTGACGTCGCCTAACTAGCTGCGCTCGACATCGCCACATCGACATCGACATCGCTACGCTCGACATCGACATCGCTCCGACATCGCCTAACTAACTACGCTCAGTTTCTACCAGTAAACAGGAATGGAGCATCGCTTTTCCTTGCTCCAACTACTTCTCCTGAAGTTTTTTTCGTCTATTAGAGCTACAAGCAACAGCAAGTCACTAGACGCTGACGGTATCCAGATTCGCCCTATAAAGTATGTGCTCGAAATTATAAGCCCTATTCTAGCCCATGTTTATAACTTAATATTATCAACAGGTGCCTTTCCTAAGAGAATGCAAATTACCCGCGTTGTTCCCGTCTTCAAGCGTGGTGATAAAACAGCATTAAATAATTATCGGCCTATATCAATAATTCCAGTATTTTCTGAGGGCATAGAGAAAATAATGCACGCGCGATTACTCTCATTCTTTAACCGTCACCATTTGATTGCAGACTTTCAACATGGTTTTAGAAAGCACCGCTCTACGGGAACAGCCCTCCTGAGCCAAAAAGAAATAATTTTAGGTGCATTCAGCCGGAAGCATATGGCACTAGGCATATACATAGATTTCTGTAAGGCTTTTGATTTAATTATTCATTCCATCCTTCTTAACAAATTAGAAATGTATGGTGTACGTGGAACCGCCCACTCGCTTATGACATCTTATCTGTCCCACAAATCACAGTTCGTAGATGCCAGTAACACAATATCTTCAAGGAAGCCAGTTATCACTGGTGTGCCGCAAGGAAGCATTTTGGGCCCACTTTCATTTTTGATTTATATAAATGACATTGTACGCTGTACAGATAACGCTACATTCATTTCGTATGCAGACGACACAACCGTTTTTATTACAGGCAACGTGGAAACAGATATAGAAATAAAGGCTGATAAGACGCTGTCTGACTTAGAACGGTGGTCCGTGATAAACTGCTTAAAAATCAACCCTAAGAAAATAAAAGTTATCTTGTACGCGCCTAGAGGAAAGTTGTTGACAACTAATATGAATTTGTGTCTGGGCAGTGATAAGTTAGAGATAGTGGATTCTGTTAATATCCTTCGGGTGCATTTTACAAAGAACCTTACCTGGAATGAGCATGTTGATCATCTCCAATCTAAATTGTCATCTGCCATTGGTGTTATTGCTCGTCTGCGTCGCTTACTCCCGACCAAGGTAAAAATAATGCTATACAATGCTCTGGTGATATCTGTCATGCAGTACTGCCTCATGGTGTGGGGTACAACTGGTGTCACAAACTTGCACAAACTACATTTGCTACAAAAAAGAGTTATGCGTTACATAGCTGATGTTAATTATACGCACTCCACAGAACCACTTTCTTCTAAATATGAAATTCTTCCTGTATTTTGTTTTTAAAATTATAGGTTGATGGTGTGCTACAAAGATTTCGTCAAATTTGGCATTGATGATACAATTAATCTGGCAAAACTTCGAGAAAATACAAATATTCGACAGACCCGACATAAAGAAGTCTGGTTCGTACCCACCTCAAGAACCTCCTATGATAAGCAATCTTTATCTCATACATTACCTTCGCTTTTAAACCTATTAGACCGACAAAATAAAATTTTGATCCCTCCAGAAACCGAAACTCTCGCATTAAACGTTTTTGTCAACTTATTTATTTGCAAGACTAGGCCATGCCTTCTTATCCTCCTAATTTTGTTCCCCACTGTTATGAGTGTTATTTCTTGCCGTCTTGTTTCACTCTGTATTACCCGTTACATTGTGATGCTTTTTTTTCATTTCTTGTGTATGACTGGCTGTCATCTTGCTGTTATACCAACTTACAAGGGGTCGGGACCACGTCAAGCTATCCAAGCTTTTAGTCCTGTACTCCTGCTTCTTTAAGGAAATAAAATTGATTGATTGATTGATTGATTTGGTAATTTTCTCCACACGCGAGTGTTTGCACCTTTCGATAGCACGCTTTGGCCGTGTCCGCTCGGGCGTTTAGGCTGCTTCGTGATTTTGTTTTGACTGCGTGCTGTCGTGTTTTATGTGGCTGTCGTTGATGATAGTGAAGCGGCAACGTTGGTATTCGGTCAGACATCTCTGGAAGTTCTCCTCGGCCCTCGCTTGCGTCCCTCTCACTGCTCCGGAATGTGAGCCGCCATTCGGGTGGCGCGTGTCCCCTGTTATTCAGCTCTCGAGCATCTGGCAATCGGAATCGGAATACAGGATCGACAACCCTAATGTACCATTAGTGAAAGTAGAAACTACAGACACGAAGCCATCCCTAATGCTTAGTGAAAATGCAGTATCCGCCACTGTAATGCTGATTTAAAAGACTCATGACAGCAGTATTTGGCCGGTTCAACCGCAACAATTTTCACAAATTCAGGCAGCTCGTAAAATAATGTACCGTAATATAATGTAACAAATGCAGTTTTAATTCGAGCAACCCAAATTTTTAAATTGAATTTGAGCGTTTTACGTGCCAAAAACCATGATTTGTTTATGGAGCACCCCGTATTGGGAGACGCCGAAATGATTTTGACGACTAGGGGACCTTTAATGTTCCCCAAATGCTCGAGACACGAGCGATTTGGCATTTCGCCCCCATCGAAATGCGGCCGCCGCGGCCGGGATTTGATAACCGCGACCTCGTGCTTAGCGGCGCAACACCACAGCCGCTAAGCATCCGCGGAGGGTAAGTTGAACTTTTGAGCTGCTTCCTTGAATGAAATTCACGATTGTTTCTGCTGATTGCTACACTTGCAGTGTTGCTCATTTGAGCAAACCGCTATAGTCGACATTGTTGTGCTGACACGAACATGTCATGATTATGCATAAAGTATGTTGATTAGAAAAATATCAAAAATTTGGATGACTTGATGTAACTGAGAACTGATCTGGTCTTTATTATCCTTATACCCTGCGCCCACCAAACCCCGCCTCTTGCTGCAGTGGATTTCTCCTAGCTACAGTAGTATGCAAGCAAAACAGGACTGGAATCATCATATTCCTCTTTGCTGTAATTCGAAGAGTGATCAGGTAAGTTTGACATAGAAGGAAGTGCGTGTGCACTTCCTTTTTGCCAGTCGTCATTGTGGCTGAACGCCTAAAGAAGTCGATTTTGAGGGGGACGGACGTGATTAAAAAAGGTAATAATAGCAAGAAAAGAGTAGTGGCTATTCCTCACGTTCATTAAGTATAGCACAGGCTCAAGAAATTTGCAAGCAGATATGGTTTTAATGTTGGTTTCACTGCCCCCAACAAGCTAGGTAAGATATGCGCTGCCGTGCAGAGAAAACAAGAGCAAGTGAAAAGCAAGAGAGAACAGAGTGAAACACGTCAAGAACAACAGTTTTACTGACTGTCGTATGGGTGTGATATATAACATTCCCTTTAGCTGTGGTCATTTCTACGCAGGGCAAATTGGGCGGTGTATCAATCGGAGGCTAACGGAACATAAAAGGTCATTAGCCGATGGATCACCTTCTAATATTTCCTGATATTGCCAAGACTGCCAAGATTGTAAATTCACCCCTGAGTTACATGAATGCGTGATATTGTACAGGCATGCGAATGAAGATACGCGTCTTATGGTCGAGGCATGACATATCAATAATGGTGGAAGTGCGTGCGTGAGTTCACCTTCGATTACTTACATAGGGAAGAGATGAAATACTTAACAGTTACCACTCATGTAGACTGGCACGCGTACCTGATTGACACGTGGTGCTACCATTCCAGGGCATGTGCAGATTAGTTTTGTGTCTTTTTTTCTTTTTTCGCCTCAGTGCTTCCTTCAGTTGATAGTCGGCGTTCGTGTTGTCCACTTCTCTTCTGTCCATGTCTGCATGCCTTACCCCTTCTTTGCATTACGCTTGCTTTAGGCCGCGTGGGTAGCCGTTTCTCGCCCGTTTACTCCCTTCTTGTAAAGCGAATGGTGTGAGTGAGTGAGTGAGTGAGTGAGTGAGTGAGTGAGTGAGTGAGTGAGTGAGTGAGTGAGTGAGTGAGTGAGTGAGTGAGTGAGTGAGTGAGTGAGTGAGTGAGTGAGTGAGTGAGTGAGTGAGTGAGTGAGTGAGTGAACGAACGAACAGTAGATCGGTCCAGAGAAGACGCAGGGGATACTCCGCGCCACCCGGCTAGTTCCACGTAGAGACCGCTGAGGCGAGCTTGACAGCCCCAGAGCGGGCACTCTGGACGGCCAGGGTTCGGCCGTTGAATTCAGGGCTGGCCAAGAGCGCAGTCCACCTATCCTTGTTGAAGAAAGAGCCGATGGTTTCACACTCCCATAGCACATGGTCCAATGTTGCCGTTAGTCCACAAGCAGGGCAGTCCGCACTGGGATACCTTTCAGGGTATATGGCTTGAAGAACCGCAAGGTTAAGATACGCAATGGCTTGTAAAACACGCAGGGTCAGTGTGAGCAAGGGTTCAGCCTCATTTTCCTTTTATCTCCCTTCTCTTCTAAACTTACCTATTCCTCCTCATTCGGATGAGTGACACACCTTCCTACGACAGTTGCGTCTGTGGCAAATTTATGGAACATCCCCTCTGCGTCTCTGCGTGCTATGACGAGCCGCGCCTTCTACTCCGCACCACGTTAGATCGCCTGGCTTCAAGAGCGTGCACAGTTACAAGAGTACTTGAACCATAGTCACACGCCTCATAAACCAAGAAAGCGACACGTGCGTTTCGACAGATCCTGAAGTCGATAGATCTCAGTGAGCAGCTGTTCACATCCGGATGAAGCGATGCTTAGTGTTTTCTATCATATTTTTTTTTGTTTTCATCTCCTAACCGCCTTTTCCCTGCATGGGGTAGGAAACCAGAGTCTGGCTGACCTCCCTTCCTTTACTTACACGTTCTTAGGCTCTTCTCTTGATGCGCAGAGTATTGGGAGAGGGGGTATTGCGCGCACTCGTTTCACGGGAGCTGGTCGTGCTGCAGCAGGCTATTTGTTCGACGGCGCCATGCATGTGACGTCAACTCTGGCCTCCTGCGCGACAGATGTGCGGTATGATCAATCTGTGAAAACTGTCACTGCGGCGTTTTTAAAGCGAATCGTTCTTCCCTAAGAATATATCGTTTTCTGCCATGTTACATGCGTAGGACGGAATTTTGACCGGTGAGGTAGGGGAAGTTAGTGTACCTTTGTTCTGCCTCATAAAACAACAAATCATGACAAAAACCTTATGATACAATGTCGGCTCATAGACATCTCTTAATTTGTGTACACATCTAGACCTCTTAATCGAATAGTGCATCATATTCAAGAGTTTTCTAAGTTGACTTAAACTCTTCTTATATATCGCCTATCCCATTCAAGGTCTTCTAAATGCAACTGGCTATGTGCTCATTATGAGCAACGCAACAAAAAAAAAAAAAAAAACGAATGGATAAACAGTTTCAAACGTTGTTCACGCGCAAAGCTTAGCGTCACCTAGATGGCAACAGTGCATTGTGTCTGTATAATATTTCTCTTTCCTAGTATACTTAAATGCTGGACGCATTGTAACAAAACATTCATACTCTTCTAGAACCATGGTTCCGGTATTCTTTCTCCTCATGTGCCTATGCCTACTGCCACTCATTACGTCCGGACCGAACGCAAAGACCTACTTTCAGAGAGTGGACGAAGAGTTTCGAAGCCAGTGGCTGGTTCTGCTGCTACAAGTGCAAAACTACTGCTTCGACGTCATCCCTGACACCGTAAGGAACCTCTTTGGTGTGCCTGTTAAGTTGTTACCGTTGCAACACTCGAACCTCTCTTTGTTTTCATTTTCATGTTTTAAGATGGCTGTTTCAGTGAAAACTTGGTTTTCCTTCACCCACCGAGATGACTTAGAGGCTATGGCGTTGCGCTGCTAAGCACGAGGTAGCGGGCCTTAATCCTGACTCCGCATTCTGGGAACGGCGAAATGCAAAAACGCACGTCTACCGTACATTGAGTGTACATTAAAGAACTCCAGCTAGTCAAAATTAATCCTGATTCTCTGACTATGGCATATCGCACAATCAGATATCGCTCAAAGGTTAGAATTATGGGCGACACGGTCCTCGACCCGTAAATCGCGCGCTTTTCTCTGCAGCGGACCGCGAAAACAGGTTCCGTTTTTGTATTCTACCGATCTCTGCGAAAGAGTTATCAACCATACTTCTTTCTCTCTTCGTTTTTTTTTTGCTTCGGGTAAACGGAATCACCCGCAACAGAACTCTCTTGAGGCGTACATGAAGGATTCAGCTGGAAACAAACTAATGAGACGATATGATATACCGCGGAGGTGATGACAGCGTAAGACAGCCGCCACAGAGGTGGAGAAGGTCACTAATCTGTTGGTGGGATGATGGAAGACATATTGGTGGGAGGGGGTAAAGGGGGTGGGGGCTGCTGCATGAACTCTTTTGGCCCGTGCTCACATGATTACTTTCAAAAGTCGGCGACTGCACATGATTAGCTCTGGTATTGTCAACCACCGCCGCTGACGGCCAAGTCGGCGGATATAGAACGCGCAAGAGGGTACGTGCGATAAACCGTGCAATGCTTTTTGATAGTGCAAAGCAGCATAAAAGCAGTGTAAAAAAATCAGATAGGGTAGCCATTTAGCTGCGCATTGCAACAAATGCGCATATATACTCCAATGTTCAGTGACACTTAGGTTTCTGAAGCACGTAAAAAGCAAAAAAGAAAGAGTAATTATAAAAGCTCACTGCATCGCTAAAGGAGAAGTTAAATGGGTCAGTGCAGCGTCATTCGGTCTATCAAAGTGGGAAATAATTTTTCTGGATAGACACCTCTACATCCAGGAAGGGTGCATGACCTTCACCCTTTGGGTTCGTGTTGGCGTTTTTCTTTTCTTTTTTGACATCGCGTAGCGCTGGTTCTTCTTTCAGTAAAATTTTCAGTTGGCAGTTCAGCTCTCGTCATGTTTGTTTTTGATAGCTGTCCCCGTCTTCTTCGCGCTCCTTCAAGTAAAAGGGGCCCTGAAGCAATTTTCATGATTTCGTACAAACGTACTGAGTCGTTAGCGTAGGTCCTTCCTATCATTAGGTGACACATTCTAGCGTTTCGCGTAAAGCGTGTGATTTAGTTTATGGTGTTAAAAATGTGCATTTCTGCTAATGATCGCAGCGGCACCACCCGCCTGAGTTTTCAGCCTACCCAGCCCACTTGACACGTGTTGCCCGTCTGAGGTCAACTGAGTGAGCTATCCGATTGGCAATCCAGGTCGTGTGATCGGTAATATTTCCGACTTTATGGTGAATAAAGTTTCTTGGATATAGTTGGGATGTTGGTTAATTTGTTTCTGTAAAACATGACTAACACAAAGGGAATACACGACAATTTATCACCGCACTCATGTACTTCCGACTCACAGCAAGTGTCGTCTGCTTGTGTTACAACATTTTCCATGCTGACGCGGAACGCGCGGTCAGTGCTGGTCTCGCACTTTCTTTTTCGCGAGCACCATGTAATGCCCATGTTACGTTGTGGGCTGCAAATCTAGCGATCGGCGACATGTCAAGCTTCGACATCGTGTCCCTCAGCAAGGCAGCATGCGAGCCGAGTGGTGAAGCGCATCATACTCTACACGGGCTGTCCGATATTCGTGTAAAGTGCAAGTGGACTGGGCGTTTTAACGCGATAGCGTTAAGGAGCTCGTGTCGCAGAAAAGCCGGTGTCGTCGGCGTCGGTGTCGGCGTCGGTGTCGGCGTTTGCGGCGTTGACCGTGAGCGATAAATCACGGCAGGCGCTTCATAAATAAAAAGCAACTTCCAAGATTGGCCCGGTGGGAATCGAACCAGGGTCTCCGGAGTGTGAGACGGAGACGCTACCACTCAGCCACGAGTTCGATGCTTCCAAGCGGTGCAAACGCGCCTCTAGTGAATGCGGTGTTGCCTTCGAAACGAGCCATGGAAAGTTATACTGCGGTGTATATCGGTAATTATGAACATGTAACGTACAGAAGTCACAATTACACGAGTTGCGAAGTGCGTTTCCGCTGCATTTCTTCTGCGCTTTCCGCACACGCAGAGCCATCTTGCGGCAAACACAGAAGACCCCCTCCTCTCAATGTACGGCGCTGCCCCGACAGGAGGCGCGCCGCGCGCGCATTGGGACCGCTGCCAGGCGGGTCGCGGGACTCCCTCTCCCCTGACGACGCTTCGCCGTGCTCCCGGTCCTTTCTTTAGATTACTATCTATCTCTCTGCCCGTGCCGATCGCGACGTTTGGCTGGCGTAGATCGTTTCCCCTCCGAGACACCGAGTTCTTTGGTTCGTTCCGTTCGCTCAGGCGCACGTTTCGTTGCCGCGCCGAACGCTGCGTTGCTCGACGCTCACCGCGTGATAGGTGGGCGCTAAGTCCGATGCGGGGCGCATCGTAAGTGATCGCTGTGCCGTAGCGCATTGTCTTATACCCCTTGGCGGGTCGACGGGAACGCTGTCGCGTCCGACTCTTGAAGGCGAAGCTTAAGCGTCCTCCAATTTTTTACACAATGAGCCGAGGCGCAAACGAGAATGGTCCGCATGGTGCAGCCACCTGGTGGCACAGAACTGAACCAGACAAACGTCGCGCTAAAATAGCTGCAGCCAAGTGTATTCTATATTGCTGCTGGTGTTAATTTTCGACAGGAGCGTAATCATGAACACTTCTTTTTAAATGTTCAGCTGTTTTACACTTCGTTACAGGAATGTTAGCTCTCTATTTGGCTGGTTAACCTCTGCGCCACCAGCTGGCTGGACCATGCAGGCCGATCGGGCCGCTCACATGCGTACGTCTACGGTACAGCTCATTTATGACAGTGGTGTGGTAGTACGGACAGGCTTTACTTGACGCCTCCAACCACCCGTCAAAATGCCCAGCTACCTTGTGGTTCCCAGCATAGCGGACACGCTCGGCGCTGCGACAGAAGGCTCCCAACGCACGCTGATTGGATAGCTCACTCTGGGGATCGACGGCCAGGTGGTTAGCGCAGAAGTTGGAGAGGCTTCGCGCGCTGGCTTGAAGACAGCCAGAAGTAGACGACACGACATGCAGTAACGCCTACACAGTTACACTGTGAACTTAGAACGCTTCTAAAAGTCTTGCATTGCACTAAATACTCCAAACATATTGCCTATAGAATGTGTTAAAGAGTAGACTCGCGAAAATTACGAGAAAATTGTTGCCAGTGACTTGTTTTCCTATCGCAGCGAATGTTTCCCCACTTGTGGTACCTATCCGTAGACTTCCAGTTCTTCCTTCTGAGCCTGCCGATACTTCTGCTTTTGAAGAAGTAAGTAATTTCGTTAGGCAGTGCATGAATTTTAACACCAAAGTGTTTTATGCCAGGGTCTACCATCAACTTCCTGTAATTTATTTATTTTATTTATTTATGTATTTGTTTATTTACTTATTCTTGAAATGCCCCTGTAGATAGGTTTTACATGAGGGGTGGGCTGCTTCACAGAAAAATGCGTTCGATGGCAGTTCTGAATGCAGTCGCACTGGAGTGGTCCGTCGCTTCTTCAGGCAGATCATTCCAGTCTCTCGCTGTACGTGGAAAAACGAATGAAGATGGGATGATGTGCGCGCATGCGGGGGGTACACTGACTATGAATGATTGGCCCGGGATGAATGGCAGTGAGCTGGCGATATGACGCTGTTACCAATCGGGGCATGATAAAACTTGTGATATAGAATGAGCCTGGACACTTAATGTCTCACTTCTAGTCTAGGAAGATTCGCATTAGATTTTAGCGCTGTGACACTTGTATAAGAAGAATAGTCATAGAAGATAAATCGGGCTGCGCGCTTTTGGAGAGATTTAAGCATGTTATAAAGATTATTATGATGAGGGTCCCAAATTGACCATGCGTAGTCAAGTTTGGGCTCTACGACAGATTTGTAGGCAAGAGTTTTTATCGGAGGAGGGGCAAATTTAATATGTCGCCGGAGAAAGCCTAAGGTGCGGTTAGCCTCGTTAGCTATTTTAGCGATGTGAGAGGACCATGAAAGATCTTGCGTTAAGATAAGCCCCAAGTATTTATAACAGGTCACAGATGATATTATTGAATTACCTAAGAGATATGAGGGTGCTACATAAGAATGCCGACGATTGAAACAGATTAATGAGGTTTTATTTACATTTAATGACATTAACCATGTCTTACACCATTTTGCAACTGTTTTGGTGTCACCCTGCAGGACAGGGATATCTGAGCTATTGTTAATCGGTCGGTAAATAACACAGTCGTCCGCAAATAGGCGTACGTTAGAAGATATGTCATTAGAAAGGTCATTAACGTAGATTAAAAAGAGGAGGGGGCCAAGAACAGAACCTTGAGGAACCCCAGAAAGCGCACGAGAGAGGGGATGAAAAGTTATTTGCAAAAACGAACTGTTGCCGGCCGGTCAGAAAGCTGCGCAACCAATTATAAATTAGGGCATTGAGATTCAGGACTGAAAGTTTCAAGAAAAGACGGTTGTGGGGTACCTTATCAAAAGCTTTCTCGAAGTCTAAAAACAATGAGTCTACGGGTACATTAAGGTCTAATAGGGAACTGATGTCATTTATAAAGAGTGCAAGTTGAGTACCGCAAGATAAGTTCTTAAATCCGTGCTGACTATGATAAAAAAAGTTGTTAGAAATTATAAATCTCATGATGTGGGAAACGATGACATGCTCCATCAGTTTGGAACAAATGCTGGTAATGAAAATTCGCCGGTAGTCAAGACATGACGTTGAACAAGCTTTTTTTGGGGACTGGAATGATCTTACCTGTCTTCCAGTCCTGCGGCACCACTCCAGACGAGAGTGACAGTTGAAAAATGTGTGATAGGATGACACTAGTGACATCTTTTGTATTTTTAAGCACTTTCGCAATAATTTCGTCAATGCCAGCCGATGAAGTTAGCTTCAAAGATTCTATTAGTCTGCAAATGCCATCAGGTTCAAACGTGATGGCTGGCATGAGAGCATATGGAGGTTTAGGGAAATAAGGAAGATTGCCTTCAGATTCTTTTGTAAAAACTGAACAGAATGTTGATTCAAGTGTTGTTGCAAGTTCAGTATCAGGGATAGGGACGCCATTTCGGTCAAGTATCTTTATCGATTTCTTTGGGCATGGATTGAAAACCTTCCAGAATTTACGTGGGTTATTACGTAGCATATCAGGAAGTGAGGCTAAAAAGAATGATCACTTAGTTTTGTTAGCTTCTGACTGAAACATTTTGTCAATGTAGAGGTACTTTTCCCATGCGCGTGACATGTTAGATTGCTTGGCGATATGATAAAGCCTTTTCTTTTTATTTTTTAGGCGTTTTAATGTGTTATTAAACCAAGGGGATGAGGGCCGTTCAGTTAGAGTGATGGTAGGAATACGGGCTTTCGTTAGTTCTTGCATTTTGCATTTAAACATTAACCAGTTATCTTCAACGGAACGACAAGTGAACGTTTCAAGAAAGGAGTAACTGAACTGAGGTAACTTTTCATTGAACGCGACATAATTCCCTTTGTCGTATAGCGTTATGATCTTTCTTATTTTGGGGGGATATGCTATATGAAATTGATAAGTAGCGTGAATTACAGCATGATCACTAAGCCCAGGCAAAAATGTTATCTCAGAAAAGTTGTCAGGATGCGTGGCAAACAAGAAGTCGAGCAAGCTGGACGGTTGATTTATATGCCTTGTTGGATTGAAGATGAGCTGAGATAAGCCAAACGTAAGACACGTGTCAACAAATTCACTTTCTGCATTGTGCTTCGATAATGTTTGTGCTATGTCAGACCATACTATTGTTGGAAAGTTGAAATCGCCTAACAGGATGGTTGGCGCGTTAGGAAATGAATGTGCCAGAGTGCAATGTGCCTCATGGAAGCATGCAACAAAGCTTGAATCGGCATCAGGAGGGCGGGAGCAAGATCTGAATATTAAGGTTGGGTGAGAATTTTTAGTGCTCACAAACAGTATTTCCAATGGAGAGGAGATATCAATTTTGAAACAATGAAGGTGAACAATGAATGACACCGTTGCCAACGCGTGAAATATACTCTTGACAGTGATATGGCGCCGCCATCTAGGAGCGGTGAAGCGAAGTACTGCATCATGAGACTAACAAGGGCCGACATGAACGTTTCAGTAGTCTCCAACGCAGTGTAGCGTAGTCTAGGCAGTATAGACCTTCTGCTGAAGTGACGACGCAGTTTCTGCACGTGATTTGTCTTTCGCGGTTGATTAGCCAGTCACATTACCTTGGCAATCCCTATATGGACTGCAGCGTGAAGATGCATCAGCAGTGCGCACACGCCACCTATTGCTTCGCTTGCGATGGCACAAACTAATAAAACTTCTTCGCTAGCCAGCCTGCCAGCCAGCCATGCCAGACATGCCAGCTGAAGCAGAACGCCTTCGCGCGTACGTGGCCCACGCTGCGAACTCTGCCGCTCGCATTCCTGAAGCTGAGTGCGTCGCAACTCAACTGGCTGCTCAGGGCGTACTAAGGAGCCCTACCACAATGCTCGTACCTTCGCCGAAGCCACTTGGCAGCAGGACTCCCCTCTCTAACAGGGTTGCTCCACGCTCCGAGCAACCTGCCAGACGGTCGCCTACCCGCTAATCACGTGCCTTCGCGGCAGCTGAACCTCAGTTCACGAAGCAAGCATGCAGCAGCTTCTGGGAAGACACGTTTCACTTTCGTATTCTGCTGATTTCTATGAAAGAGGGATGAACCACAAATGTTTGCTCGGCCGACGTTCTGTCGCGATAGCGCTATCCGATGCTCATTTGCGTACAAGATGTGCACAATGCGAGCCAGTAGGGAATAATTTACGCCAAGCGTTCCAGTTTGAACTTGCTTTTAATTTTTTTGTTCATCCCTTTCAGCACGAAAAAACAAAAAAAAATTCTAGTTTGAAGGATTGAACACCAATGCCAAGAAAGTTTTACAACGCGTAAAAAGCCTTTAGTTTCTGATAGATTATGCATTAGCATGCCTCCGTGTAAGTTCACTAGGCGTGAGGATTGGGTTAGTTGGTATTGCATTCTAAAACTGGTACAGCGCTACATAGTTAGGAAGGAACAAGCCAAACCGGCCAGACGAAAGAACAGAGCGCTGACTTCCAATTGGAACAGAGCGCTGACTCCAGTTGGATGTCAGCGCTGTGTTGTTTCATCTGGCCGGCTCGGCTTGTTTCTTCCTTTCTATGTTAGCTGTTCCAGTTTTAGAATGCCGTGTGTAAAACTTCGAGTTTGAAATGCGAGTGGATGTGTCCCGAAAAGCAAGCAAAACTACACGTTCTGATACTGAAACTGCCAAAAACGCCGCCATTACTGCTCGCCAGAAATGATGCACTACCCACGACGTTAATAAGCAGTCAGGCTCCTTGGCATGACATCCAAGATTAGGCGCTGTAAATCTCAAAGGCGATAAGCTGGAATTTTGGTCGCACCGGCTAACCATCAAATTCAAGTTTCGTTTGCTCAGGTGCTATGTTAAGGTCCACACTAAGAACTATCAACACCTACCACCCCTGCGACTTTCCCGTGATTGCTTCAATAATAGTGTGCCCTGTATATTAAATTTCGGCAAAATGAGATTTTGTTGCAGTATTTTATTTATTTATTTATTATAGCCTTGCAGAGGGGAGTGGTAACCAAAAATACAAAATATGATGGACTATTATTAAAAAAGAAAGCGGTAACAAAAATAAATCTTATATACACAATCTTAGCTGGTATTAAAAAATAAATATTAATAAGCGCTAAACGAATAATACGAAAAAAAATCTGATACAGACATGAGTCGTATTCATACAATTCCAACTAGCTCAGAGAGAGAGAGAAGGACGAAGAGGTAAAGATAGTGAGGATAACCAAAAACGTGCCCGTTTAGTTACCCCACACTGGTGGAGGGGAAAAGGGAAGAACAGATAAGGAGAAAAAAAATAATAGTTAGTCATTCACAGTCAGTCGCAGAGGAATCTCCACTGTCACAAGCGTTCATGTAATCCAGTGTCCTTCAAGAAACGGAGAAGGGCTTTTGTGGCCTTTTGCATGCAAGAACGCATAGGCAATGGTCCAAGGATCTTTTCTTCTGAGAGCGCTCTGCTGTGTAACAGGTTGAGCTTCGCTTGTAAAGTACATCGTTGAGTGTCACAGGTTGGGCAATGACACAGCAGGTGCTCTATAATCTCATCGCACCCGCAAAAATTGCACGCCGCACTGCTGGTAATTCCTATCAGGAATGAATGGAAATTTGTAAATATGACGCCCTACCAATGCCAAACAGTAAAGTTGTTCCGCGATGGGAGAGTCCAGGTAGCAGGCGAAGTCGCAAGTAAGGGTGGAGAGAGTGCAACCGTGATTTGGTTAAAATCGGTGAATTCCATCGTACAATTGTGATGTGGCGAGCAAGGGATTGAAGTTCTCGCGCAGCATCAGTTCTTGAAAGTGGTATAGAAAATCACTGATGTTCTTCGTGAGCTGAACACGCAGCTTCATCTGCGCTGTCATTGCCGACAATGCCGCAATGGCTTGGCAACCACTAAAATATAATGTCGTGGCCTTTCTAGAGCGCGTTATTATGAGCGTGCCTTATCTCGTACACTAGCGGCTCGTGTAACCCATGACGTAGGGCAAACTGCAGTTTGTAGGGCTGCTTAGGAATCACAGAAAATGGCTCAACGATTTGGACGCTCCTGGAGCATGTACTTGGAGGCACCATGAAGAGCCGCAAGTTCTGCTGCTGTCGACGTTGTATTGTGCACATATTCAAATTGCAAACAGATGCAAAGAGTATTGTACGATGGAACAACTACTGCTCTGGTTGAGCTGTTTGAATTGGTGGAACCGTCCGTGTAAACGTGTATTCGGTCACAATAAGACTTGTTGAAGTGAAACAGAGACAACTGCTTCAAGGCTAGCGCTGACAAGTCTGCCTTCTTAGCAATCCCAGGAATTCAGTGCAACACGGGAATTTGCCGGAGAAACCACAATGCCGATGTTCTGCGTTTCGCAGATTTGAAGTGAACTAGCTCAGACGTTCTTAAAGTAGTTAAGATTTTCAATCATTGCAATGTCCGCGGGAAGGTGATGATAACTGGAACTGGAAAGGGACCATAAGGCCCTATTTCGGGAGTTTACCGTTTCTACAGCTCATACTATGCGCAATACCTACCAGCAAGATACATAACTGCTTTATCATTCACCTCTTTTAAGTGCTGTGATTAAGTTTATGCATGGCCATAATCTGACGCAGCTGTGGCGCGAGCATCCATGCAAAGACTATATACGTCTTGAAGGATCAGTCATACGCAGTGTATTACATGTGTGCTTCAGATAACCGCAATGTAGAAGGCGTCACAGAAGATAATGTGCGTCCACTTTGCATCAGAATTTCCTTTTCCCTATTTGGGAAATAGGAAAGTGTCAGCAGCAAGAGGAGCGGCTGGTTGCATCACAATCCCTCGCATTTCGTGCTACGTAATGCACGCTGTCTTTGAGGAGACACTCGCGAACTAATTTTCACTGGCAATGTGAACGTGTCGTGAATGGACATCGGAAGGGTTTAACTGAACGTTTGTGAATACGCAGTGATTATACACGGAATGTTGATGTTTCTTGTTGCCCGTAATCGGAAAGGTGATTCCTAATTTCAGAACAAATGAACCTCTAACTAGCATCTCCTGCAAAGGCAGCATGTTCGATCATTTTTCAGGCGTTATATTTAGCTGTCCCGTTTGCGTAATCGGTGAGGCAGCAATTGAGTTCTTCACGTTTCCATTATTTTTTGTTTTTCATTTCTCACAGTCGTCCTAAGACTGCTGTGTCTGTATTTGCACTGCTATCACTGGTGGGATGTTCGATTGCGACGTGGCAAGTGGCTGGTAACGACATGACACCTTTCCTCGTCGGGGTGACAGAGTCGCTACCGTGAGTATAATTCATTTTCTATTTCCATTTATCTGCAGCCAAAAATTTCAATTTTTTGTGGACTTCAGCGTCCACAAAGTCCGCAGTATGTTATTAGGGAATAATGAAGGGCGCCGGATAATATTATGACCGCCTGGGCATCTTTCACGGGCACTTAAAGCGCAGTACAGCAGCGTTTTTGAATTCATTAAACACATGCTGCCGACGCCTCACTCACAGTCGTTCATCACTCTTGAACGTTTTGAACTTATTAGTACTACTTACAAAAATGTAAACGAAAACATAAAGTCGTAGCCCGCATGGACATTACACCTACTATAATCGCTGTTGAGTATAGAACATGCCCAGGTGAAGTGTCCCATGTGAAGCGTGGATGAAAGCAATTAAGGCGATTCGTGTCAGGGATCCATAGAGAACGTATATTTTAGGTTCCTGACTGAGGTACCAAAAGCATGCCGCTTTGTTATTAGAAGGAGCACTTGTTTATGTTTCAGTTACGAGTCTCGGTAGCGAGTACACGCGCATGCATCTATCTCAGTGTGAATCCAAACACTGTAGAGGTAATACATTGGAAGACAGGGGTGTGAAGTGATCGACCTTATTCCAACGAGCAGGATTTCAAACTGGAGTCGACGATTCGATCTCAGACTAGAACCGACTGCTGTCCTGGAGTTGACGAGTCACCGTGAGGACAGAAGTCGAAGCCAGTGTTTCGGAACGGAACGAAAACAAAAAATTCTGAGCCATTCCACTGTGTGAAGGCGGTGACCATTGGAGGTGTAAATAACTATAAAAATAATACAACGAAACAATATAACACAATTATGCACGTTGTTAAGTTGATTTGCAATTACGTTTATCTCGTGACCACAGTATTACGGCTTTATGGTCGCTATGATAGACGGCCATGGGCTCTGTGACGACACTGGAGATGTTTTTAGCGAAAGTTAGGTCTATGCACGACCGAGGGCGCGTCGTGGTGGAGACACTGGTCTAGGTGTAACATTGAAGGCCGAACCTGCTCAAGCGAAACGTCAAGAACCACTTTCCGTCGTCACGAAACACAGCGATGTTAAATTCACCCACAATGACGATGGGATTTGGGTGCACCTGGAGGATCCACTCGAATGTGTCAATCGTAAAGTCTTCACGGTCCCACTTTGACATTCCGGGATTAACGTATACGGTGGCGAAACCGATTCCGTCCTCGCTGTTGAGGAGACGCGGGCGCTGTCTGTACGGCGCCCGCGTCGGCACAGTGCACGGTGTTGCCCGTCATCGGTATACGCATAGGCGCTATGGCCGCGCTGTCGTTGTTTGCGTAGATCGCAACGCATCAAACCATCATCTATCATCCATACCCGATTTTGACACATCTGGCCTCAAACGCCGCTGGGGCACACGGGCTGATGCGATTTCGCCTGATGATTAAGATATTTTAGCTCTGTAGACACTACCATCGCTTTTCCGCTATATGCACATCACAAAACGCTGGCGACCAGCCTAAGACAGCTCCTCTGTAAAACGAGAAACGAAGTAAAATGACATTTTTGACCGGAACGAATACGTAACTGAAACATTATTTATTATTTTGTTTCGGAGTGAAACCAATATATTTTTATGAGTTTTCGGTTCGACAGGAAAGTCGGCAATCCCAAACAACAGGCGTCAGGCAACGTCACCATTAGCGCTTATCCCAGGCAGGGATAGTGCGAACGACAGCCGATCGAGCGCTCCACTAATCGATGCCTGCCGCTCTGTGCATTAGAAGATCGGCATCGTGGCAAAATTTGGGGCTTGCACGCTGAAGAGCTTACCGTTTCGTTTTCTACGGGAACAACGCGTTATTGCTAGAGTTGATCGTTTCTTTAAGTTTGGTTTAACTCAACAGCAGTCTCGCATTTTGGCTGATACACTCGATGACGGGCTGCTTCTGAGGTCATGCTGTATACCATGACTCAAGGCCCTGAGCACAATCTCAGAATTCATAATTCACCTATTCAGAGAAATAAATACTATGTTTTAATCGTTACTCTGCTTCACAAGTTCTGCAGGGAAACAAAAACCCTTATCAACCATTACAGATCATTTTTGTTTTTTGTTCAGGAGCAAAACCGAAAAGGAACTTTTTTTCAGTGGGACGAAGCTAGAACCAGAAGGAAAATCATTTCGTTACGACACCATGGTGGAAACATTCACTCCGTGCAGCGATATTCTTTGTTCTAGTACTCTTGACTATCTCAGTGTGATTAAGAATCTGATGCTGCCAATCACCGGGGAAACGCTTCGCACCAGTGTATATAGAAAAAGAGTGCGCGAAAGTCATAGATGTAGCTCACGAAGATTTAGTAGATATCTACTGACACGCATCATTTTCACGCACTTTGAACGGTACGATATAATGCTGATGACGTCTGCTAATATAGTAGAACAGCTTTTAAAAATTATACTATCTTAGTGTTCTATTCTGTATTCAATAGAGCATAGGGCGCTTATACATCTGAAATGAGGTCATTGTACAAACTAATTATCATGTTATTCTCAATATACTCGTATTTAGAAGTACCTTGAAATGCTGTATGAAAAATTCTGCTAGAAATCTGCTGCTGATAGGTTTTTTTTTTTTAATTCCTGCTCTTCAGCCATTTTGACACACTGTATTACTACATTGAGTGCGATGGCATAAAAATGTTCTTTTGCTCGTGAGAGAAAAAGACTGAAGCATTCAGTCTGGCTTTTAATCCTCAGTATGACAAATCACGGCACAAACCTTCTTACAATGAAAATCGACGTGAATGCGATTAGCACTGAAGCAATGTATAGCGACACGCCGTATTGCCAACGCCGACACATGTATGCAGTTGGGCTCTCCATTCACACTTCCTCCTGGACATACTGCGCAATCTAGCGACGTTACTGTAAGGATGGCGCATGGCGCGGATTTAATTCCGTCGATCTTTAGAGAAATTTAAAGAATCATTTTTGTCATCGCAGAGCGACAAATGCCAAGTGGCGCATGCCTAGTTACCAAATCAGGCCTCGCAGAGTTTCATTGAAGAGCTGCACACACCTACTGCAACGAAGCCAACGACCGAAGTTGGCATCAAAGAGTTTAGTTAAGCCAGTCCTCGAAGTCGGCGTCAAAAAGTTTCACGTAAGAGGAAGCTTTAGCTCGGGTGCTCCTATCTAAATACGTGTAAAAGGAGAATTCGTTTTTCTCTGCAAGCACTGCGCGAAATTTGAGGAAATTTGTTGCATTTAGGATAAAACTTAAAATCAAGTGACTTTTCTTTTCCAATTTTTGATGTAGATTGTTATTTTTTGTTAAAAAGTGCCAAAAATCAAAAATTTTCAAGAAACGAAACTATCAAATTTACAACTCTCTAACTCAGCAAGGAAAAATGATATCACAATTCTGTGAATTGCATCTGATAGTACATCTGAAGCCGACAAAACTGATACATCGCACATGAACCTAAAAAAAGCAAGTAATTTGGATATACAGCTTTCGCAGAACCCTTGTGCACAACGTAACACATTCACACAAGATAGAAATTGACATACCGAGTTGGTCCGCTTTGAATAATGGATTGGATGCCTTTGACAGATAATAGCTCGAGCTATTAAACTAAATTAAATTACGGGGTTTTAAGTGCCAAAACCACCTTCTGATTATGAGGCACGCCGTAGTGGGGGACTCCTGAAATTTTGATAACCTGGGGTTCTTTAACGTGAACCTAAATCTAAGTACAGCGGTGTTTTCGCATTTCGGCCCCATCGAAATGCTCCCGCCGTGGCCGGGATTCAATCCCGCGACCTCGTGCTCAGCAGCCCAACACCATAGCCACTGAGCAACCACGCCGGGTGATGCAGAGCTATTGATATATAAACTTCGTGCGTCTATACTTTTCATACTTTCGAAATTTTGATAAGCTTTTTCATAAAATTCAGCCCCTAAATCAATATTCCGCTTCCACCAGTCACTAGAATTTAACTTTCTCTCTCAAATCCAACAAATTTTATTAAATTCGGTCCCGGGGTTATCTCAGAAAAGCGTTTTTGCGTTTTACGTGCACTTGAATGGGCCGTGCTGAAGTTGGGCCTGTTACGGTTGGCCTGTTACACCCCGTGCAAAAAGGATGCTCAACCACCATGCCTCATCGAAACGCAGGGTGGATTCATAATTTGCTATGGTTGTATCGAGTGGTTGCTGCTGTTACGGTTGGCCTGTTACACCCCGGGCAAAAAGGATGCTCAACCACCATGCCTCATCGAAACGCAGGGTGGATTCATAATTTGCTATGGTTGTATCGAGTGGTTGCTGCTGTTACGGTTGGCGCGTAACACTCCGGGAAAAAAGGATGCTCAACCACCATGCCTCATCTAAACGGAGGATGGATTCCTACTTGATTGTGGTTGCCTTGAGTGGTCGCCGGTTTGGCAGCCGCAGTGTTTACAGGCCCCTTTGGGTGTGTGCGTGAGAACCCTTTCCATGAACTGTCCAACTCTAGGGCAGAACGCTTTCCGCGAACCAGCGTCGCCTAGAACAAAGGATCAGCCACCTACGATCAGGAGAGCACGTTGTTGGGCGAGTCGGTCGTACATACTTAAAGAAGGGAATTGCGCTAAAAAAGACACGGACGAGTAAGGACATGGACGGGCGCAAACTCGCGACTGATTTTATTCAGAAGGAACTCAAATATATATACCTAGATTCTTATTGCCTAATCATTGCCTAAGCGCACATGCCAAGAACGTTTTCTCTTTCTTATACAAATTGATACTGGAATTGATACTGGAATTGATACTGGAATGATTGCGTAAGCGATTCCAGTATCAATTTGTATAAGAAAGAGAAAACATTCTTGGCATGTGCGCTTAGGCAATGATTAGGCAATAAGAATCTAGGTATATATATTTGTGTTCCTTCTGAATAAAATCAGTCGCGAGTTTGCGCCCGTCCATGTCCTTACTCGTCCGTGTCTTTTTTAGCGCAAGTCCCTTCTTTAAGCACCTACGATCCCGGACCCGCGGGTTGCCACCAGCGTAGACAAGCAAGTGAGAAGTCACCTGGGAAAGTGGGAGCAGCCGCAAAGAAACGATGTGGATGGGCAACGTCACCTGGGACAGTAGGAGCAGCCGCAGAGAAACGTCACCAGGGAAAGTAGGAGTAGCCGCAAATCCATAACCAGACTCAGTGCCTGTCCCGTGACGTTGACGTGAGGAAGAGACCGCCTACGATTTTAATGGGCCTATTTGAGGGGCCCCGCAATGTACTTTTTCACTTCATTCATTCTCTGTTTTGATATCTTTTACCGACCTTTGAATAAACAGTGCAAAGTTCGCACTAGAAATCGTCTCGTCCTCGCCTAGTCGCCATGGTCTACTGGACACCTGCAGCCCGCTCTTAACGCCACGCTACCCAATAGTAACGTCGGTCGAGGTTCGAGAAACGGCGCCGCAACAGCCTGTACGGTTTGGAGTCGGGCATGTGAAAATGTGGTCGCGGATCCATGCCGTCGTCCAACTCATCCACACTTGGGACGTGGTTGTAGGGAGGCACTTGCTCTCGTGGAAAACTAGGAGTACGGGGTTTATTTACCCTATCTACATGAAGACAGGAGAACGTTACATATCATCAGTCTAGCATTACTGAAAACGAAGCACGACGCACACCGAGCAGCCGAAAATGGCTGCTTAAAAACTCTCTGTCCTCCCTAGATCCATAGGTGAGCGAAAACTACCATCCAGCCTTCGTCCAGTCGGACCACCCCAAAGTCGTCGTAGTCGTAGTCGACCCGCCTTTGAGGGCGAGAGATCACACACTCATTCCCGCGCTTCTGTTTCACTGAACACACTGAGCGGAGAGGGTCCTCGTAGACAGGGGTTGTCACGCTTGACTCAAACTGCCGCCTCTGGATTTGAGAGCTGACTCTGCAGTTAGCCGCCGCGTCTCTCAAACGACTGTGACGATTACTGGGTCCCGCTAGAAAGGGACGTAAAACACCCGTTTCCAGGAGTTCTCTTGCTCCAATTAGACGGTGAAGGCAACATCGAACCAACTAACAATACTCGATCCGCCAAACGTCGATAGCCTTGCTGGCGCCGTTGGGCTGTCTGAAGGAGGCACATTTTTGGCTTTACAAAGCGACTCGTCGCAGCGGGCTAGGGGAGGTTCGAAGGTCACTACCCCTGCAGGCCGATCGTAACAAGCCCGAGCTAAAGCTTCCTCTTCAGAGCGGTACATGCCCAGTGTTGCAAATCCACTGCCGCGTCCTCCGTGATCCAAGTCGGTCCGGCGCAGTGACGTAGTAATGGGGAGGGAATGGGGAGGGAGGGGGCGGGGGGCCGTAGGACCCGGGTGGCAGTTCGGCGGGGGGGGGGGAGGGTGTAGGGTTATATACGTATGAAGACACCCTCTTTCCGTGGGCTTGACCAGGCGTAAATGCTAAAGAATGCTTCGGTAATCAGCAGCCCGAGCTCATGTACCCGATGTACCAGATATGTAGTGCCGCAGCATTGTCGGATGCAGCTTTATCAACATAATACGTAATAGTCGCAAAATGTGTGGGCTAAAAAAATTAATTGGCTAAATGCGTTTTGTGTCGTCAGTATGTATACAGTGTTCCATTTCTCAGTTTTGTATCGTTTGAATCACGTAATTATCAGTTTCGCGGTGTGGAGTAAAAAGATTGTCTCCTAGTCCTAGTTAACTGTCTCTTTATTATTGTGTTGCGGCGTGACTTCATATCACAGATACAGTGTGTTGTTTCAGCTGCACAGAATTTTATAAAAAGGTGAATTTGCTGAGGTTGTTTTCCCATGTTCTATCAGGTTCTGTCTTTGTGACCACCTGGAACTCGGTATGGTGCAAGATATGGCAGATAATTAATAAGGATATCTTAAATCACCACTTAATTACCAATTATAGGAGGAACGTTGCAATTCGGGAATTGAGGATCCAAATACATAATATTATCTGAATAAAAAGTGCTCTAAAATTTGTCTTGCGTGCTACAAAGCCTGCAGTACATTGGCAATAAATATGAACTAGTGCACCAGTGACGTCGCTATCTCCATACTCTCTATTGCGAGTGCATACCAACAGTAACGCGACCTTCCGCTGGCACGGGATTCATGGCAGTCTTCACATGTTTTGCATGAAGACGCCATTAATCGATGGCGAAGCGTGCTCTATACCGTTCCCAATCTTGTGGCATTACCGCACCTCGGGTAATCACGCTTGCCAATAGCAGCCAATAAAACAAAGGCTTTATTCGTGAGAATGAAGAGAACTCGTAAATGTCGTACCATTGGCGCCCGCGCAGCAGCGAAGCAGGTGGCGTTTTCTAATATGGTGGGGAGATCAGCGTCACTGACCAGCTATTTAATTTCAGTTTGGGTTCAGGGCTGCCCACAGCCAAAATACTGCGCGCCGTAGTACTTACGACGATTTTTGTAACGTTGTCGTTGGTCAACGTATGACTGTCGGGCTTCAATTTTGCGCATGCAATATTGCCTCTATATTTTCTAATTAAAACTTTATTGAAATATTGTTGTTGCTTGTGAGCCATATTTGCCACGATGCTGCATCTGTATTGGCTGCCAACCCTTACAGTTTGACAGCAGATGTTCAAACGCGCTTACCCCAAGTTATCACTGAAGCACCCTGTGTTGTTTCGTGCAGAAAATAAAACAGCGCGTATACTTGCTACATTCGCGATCTCTGGGAGCGAAAGCGAAAGGGGGAACCCGGGGGACAAACGCGGTATCCAAGGTGGCTGCGCTGGTATTGAAGCATCACCCCCCTCCTCCCCGAAAATTTTCGATATCCTCGCTTTCCTGACTACATCCGGGTAGCTGTGTTGGGGGGAGTGACAGAAGACATATGGGCACTGGTCCGGCAGTTGTTATCTAACCCTGTTGCCTCAGCACAACAGCCCGATGTGCTGCCCATTCGACCATAGACTACCCGTTACCCAGACTGTCGTGAAAACGGTTAGACGTATTGATAGGCGGGTCGCCCTCGAAAAGTGCGTGAGGTAGACAAAGAATCCAAATCGCATTAAAAGAACCTATAACTACTTCGAGATATTACCGCTTGTGATTATTGCACAGTCCGTCTCAGCATAGATAACTTGATTCGAGGTGCGGGTCATGCAGAACGATCTTAGAGCCGTTCCTTTCCCGACCTGGCGCTTGATGTAAAGTAAGCCCAAAACACTGCATCGGATGCTTAAGCGACCACACCTGGCAATCTAAGTAAACCACCCTTATTTCACTCTAAATCTGAAAACAGATACGCCGAGAATGCTGTTGGTGTAAGAATTACAGTGAACACGCTTTGGAACTCTTCAGCGCTGACAGCATCCATTCCGCAAATGCCACTTACTTCCTAAGGTATATAATTCAAATTCTGATAGTGAATTTCAGTAAGAAGATCATCAAATATAATGTAACTTGCCGACATGCACCGGCGCGAATGCTGCGCCGTCGAAAAAAAATAACCTGTTTATATTTGCAGCGCCATTCTGATGTCTTCCTTAAAGCCGATCGTATGTTCGCGCATATTTCGCGGAATAGTTTTTTCTATGCAAGGCCCATGTGAAGCAAACTTCTGCCACGTAAAAGCGTTCCTCTGATGACCTGAATTCGGGCACCCGCAGTGCGTGAGAGCGTTCGGCATAAGAACTAGACGATCGCTGTGGTGATCGACGTTCATGTATGACCCTGACTTAGGAGAAGCTTTATAGTACGGACCCTGAACCTCAAAGATGACATCATCTCCGTAGTGATCACCAACTAAAGGTATTCGTGTCTTTATAGCATGCCCTCATTTACAGCGAGTCGTCCATATTAAGTTCAAAAGCGTGGCAGTTTTGGCGAGTTGGTATGTCATGACTGTTTTAGGCTTGTAGCGCAGCTCAGATAGAGCAAAAAAGGGGGGAGATAGGGGTAATCAAAGGGTAATCACTCTGTTTTCCGTTCCCTTTGATTACCCCTACCTCCCCCCTTTTTTGCTCTTCCTGAGCTGCGCTACAAGCCTAAAACGTTCATATTAAGAACCACCGGCGACTTCAACCACCTCCCTGCCCCCATCAGTGCCCTGCGCGAGCTGTTCAAAACGTTCCCGTATGCATAACTTGGTTCTTCCCTTTCCTCTTTGTGGAGTACTCGAGAGCTACAAAAAGTTTTATTACCTCATGATTACTCAATGAGGTAATAAATTTTTAACGCCTTCGATGGAACACCTAGCGTATACAGCTAATGTAGTGGAATTCGTCATTCTATGTTGAAAATAATTATTCTAATACTGCTTTATTTCTTTTATCTCTCTCTCTTCTTGTAGAACATTCTTGAAGACTGCTTACCGCTACTACTTCTACCCGTTCTACCATGCCGTGTGCTATTTTTCGGGGTGCATAACATTTTTTTTGGTTGCATGGTTCAGGAAGAGAGAGATACCGAAGGTGAGTTTCCTGTGAGGTTGAGTACTGTACCTTTCTTGTTTAGCGGACAATGAATGGCGTAAAAAATTAATTGTGCTTACAAAAAATTAAATTATGGGGTTTAACGTGCCAAAACCACTTTCTTATTATGAGGCACACCGTAGTGGAGGACTCCGGAAATTTAGACCACCTGGGGTTCTTTAACGAGCGCCTAAATCTAACTACATGGGTGTTTTCGCATTTCGCCCCCATCGAAATGCGGCCGCCGCAGCCGGAATTCCATCCCGCGACCTGGTGCTCAGCAGCCCAACACCATAGCCACTGAGCAACCATGGGGGGTAACTAATTGTGCTAATGCACAAACGACTCGTAGAGTCCATTCAAACATAAAATGACCTGTGTGCGACAATGTTTGAGACTTCAGAGGAGTAATCCACACTCCAGCAAAATCCACTGTGAATCCAGTGACAGTCTAAAGAAAAGGCAATAAAGTATAATGCCAGTGGTGCATTCACCATTCGTTGAGTACAGCTAAACCTTACTCATGAGTGCCACGGGAGTTCAGAACAGTGCAAGTGCGTTCAGAGGCTTAGCCACCCACCAATCTCCAAAGTGGCGAGCCAGGCACAGTTTCACATGAAGGTTACTGAAGGAAAATTTGTAGCTGCAATTAATCGTTTAGCTATCATGGGAATCGTGGACCGTAGGTCAATTTTTCTGCAATTTGGAATGGATTATTTCACCTATGCAGGCACTGCAGCATCTTCCCTTGCCTTTTGCTATTCAAATGTTTTCGTGTTAGTTTCGCAACTTTTATTTTTTAGTAATAGACCTTCCACGCTCGGGATTACTTTTACTGCATAATTTTAGTGTGCAAATAAATCAAGTTATTGCTGCAGTATCACAAGTGGTTCCAGTTGAGTCACGTAGTAGATGTTTGTGTTAAAGTGGCTGTCTGTTCACGCTGTGCTCAACCCCGAACCTCCGTATTTCAACAAACAACTTTATATTGATAAACAAAGTTTCTTTTATATGTTATTACTTCACACTTCGCTTGAACTAAAACCATTTCAGCGGACCTATCATTCTGGAGACTCGAATGTTCCACTGTAACGCAACATTCACTGTAATGCTCGGGTTATATGTTACCCAAAGGCCCTGGATTACCACTGACCGTCTATGATGCTTTGAAATCCACTCAACAAACTTGGACAATAATTCGGGACATCGACAACCAATGCGTTCATGGCCACCAGCTGGAAAGTAGCGATGGAACGTCACCCTCCGTAAATAAATAATCACAGAGGCAGAGGAGTGTAAGATAGACGGGAAAATGGATGCTACAATGTTTTTTTTTTTAATTTTCCAACAAGTTTGGCGGGGGTTGGTAAGGTGAGAAGCTGGGACATACAGCTTGAAAGTTCCTGAAGTTCCTCACATGGTAGCAGTACATCCGCCTTCGGCATTGAGCATAAAAATACCCATTCTTTAGGATATATATGCAACGAAAAAAGAAGAAATTCTGGTACCAAAATTCAGGCCCGAAATAGAAACTATTCTTCCAGCAGTCACTAGAACTTACCTTTCTCTCTGAAATTCAAGAGATTTAATTAAAATCGGTTCAGGGGTTATCTCTGAAAAGGGTTTCTGCGTTTTACATGTATTTGAACAGGCCGCGTCGGAGTTGGGCCCGAGCTAGAGCTTCCTCTTAAGAGGCCGCAAGTTAATTTCATTTGGGGACACTACTAGGCCACTATGAGGTCCACAGAGCCCCTCTGGCCGGTCACAGATTTAAAGAGGGTCTTCCGTTGGTCTTGCTATCCGCGAATCGTTCACGTCAAGCGGCCGAGTCATGGCGGAGTTTCCCACCCTCTCGGCCATGAAAACTTCTCGTCTCTCGAAGCAGGCGCGTCACGAATAAACGGAGTCGAAGCACGAAAGTTCAAAGGGTGCTGCAGCATTGCAACTGTAACACCAGTCACAGGCACAGCGAAATTGACGTTGATTCCAACGAAAACCAAATTTGGACTTCGATCGACTTGTTTACAGATTGGATCGGGATGCACAGGTTGCCAACATAACAATAAAAACAGTGAGGTTCAGTCAATTTGGTCAATTTTACCGTTATTCGAAAGCAATGCTAGGGTCGTTCAAGCAACAAAAATCATGAAAGAACTTGTCCAAATCGAGTAAATAGTGTAATAGTTTCTTGATAAGGCACCATTTCGCGAGCATAGACATTTAGGTCAATGTGTTGTCATCCTAGTATATAGTGATGGAGAAAACCTAAAATACTGATTCCTAAGAGGGTGAAAATTTCTAGTATCACCATAACTATGCTAGAAATCCTAGTAAAGCTATGCTGAAAAATCCGGTGTACTGCATTGTCGTATAGCGGAGTAGTGGACTAAATGTCCCGAACTTCCACCTGGTAATGCATAGAATACAGTGAATTATTGCGCCTTCAGATGGATGCGGCAGCCGAAGAAGGCAATCGAAGCCACGAGTTGGCGCTTCGCACCACCGTGAATAATATACGGTAGAAGCATGGGGGAATCGAACTCCTTACTTTGCACTCCACTGCACGGCACCACATATATGCCTATAGCCACCACGCTGCGTCTGTGCAATGAAAGTAAATCTTTGTAGCGAAGAGAGACGACACCTCCAGGCACGCACCTGGAATTACATATCAAACTTTGTAAACAGAAAGTACAGCATATCTCCGACTGCGCAAATAGACAGCATTTTTCATGATTTTAAACAACGAGAACATCAACGTTTTCTTTTTCCTGAAATGACCTGCTTTTTCAGATGTTCCAGATAGCAGCCTGGCTTCTTGCCGTCGCAAGTGGGCTCACCTGCATCTTCGTGAAGGTTGCATGGTACCGCACCAAAGACCCCACTACCGAGTTCGGCAAACTATCCACGGCCTTTTTCGATCGCATCCTATGGTCCATTTTCCTCATCTGGATCACCCTAGCTTGCGCCACTGGAAGAGGAGGTAATTGTGAGAGGACTCCTATTGTGTGCAATATTCAAAACAAATGAGTCATTCTTTTCTTAAGGGACGCTAGTACTGCGCTTATAGATGCTCTGAAGAATGTGCGCTTGAAGGTAGGCTCGAAAAGACGAACAAGATTTATTGACATGCGCATTCCAGATAGCGCAGTTAAATTTTTAGGTGATTATGATACGTTTGTTACCCCGAACCATATTTTGTTCATACATTCAGAAAGTCAACTAAAGGTCGTTAAGCACGTCTTAACCCATGCTAACCATCAAATTATCAAATTACACGGCGTTCAGGACAGTGGGATATAACATTCTTCACAAAAATGGGTATCAAGGAACCACAGATAAGATTATGCACCTATATGTCTAGAAAGCGCTAGAAAGGGGGAGACTACTTCGCTAACAAAAGTAACCAAGCTTGAGCAAGGCAATGCTCTACTACGTGCTGAACTAAAAAGTACTAAAGACAAGCTAGCAGCCGCTAAGAGCGAAATCGAACTTCCTAACGTAAGGGTAACGCCACTAGAAGCAAGCGCTCTGTCGGAGCGCTCGGCCGATTCAGCCGCGGGAGCCGATCTTCTGCATGGTGTTTCTAATCAGCTCGTAACAATCACCTCTAAGTGCAATGACACGGAGAACAGGCTGCGACGATCTAACTTGCTTTTCTTTGGTATTCAAGATGACTCAGCAGAGGATTGGGCAGCATGGGAGATGAAAATAATAAAGTTTTGCACAGAAAAGCTCGACATAAACATAGCTGGTGCACAGTTTGAACGTGTACGTCAACTAGGCCAATACAATGCGACAAGCACCGGCCGCTCATAGCAAAGTTAACATTTTTTTTAAAGACAAAGAACAAGTACTTGCAGCTGCACGTAAGCTTAAAGGCTCATCATTATTTTCATGCGCGAAAACTTCGCGTTTACCACTCGCCGAGCCAGAAGAAAACTGATAGAGTTCGCTAAGACGCAAAACAAACCGTATAGGTTATCTGTTGATAGGCTGCGTATTGATACAACGACATATGTCCATGAAATTGCAACACAAACTGTTGTTCGGTGGAATAGATAACATGAGAGGCGCACGTGCACTCACGACTGTCAGGAATCGCGATCTTTTCCCATTATAACACCAATATGCCTATCGTTTATTAACATCCGAAGCCTAATATCAAAGCATGAAATCATTTCTTCCTTCCCTAAAGATGCCGATTCTGACATAGTCATTCTCACCGAAACATGGCTGCATCCAGATATTTCTGATAACGAAATTTTTTCCCTCGCCAGCACACACAATATATACCGTCATATGCGCCTTGACAGGCGAGGTGGTGGCGTCATTCTTGCGATTAAAAAATAATTATATCTTATTACGTCAACTCTGACTCGCATCTCGGAATCGTTTGGGCCGCCTGTCAAACCAATTCTACGAAAGCACTCATTGGTGCCTGTTGCCGTCCTCGTGATGAACACCAAACCTCTGCCACCGATCTTCGGAACAGTATTGCTACTGCAATTAAGGCCTGCCCAGCGGATATAATTTATCTATTAGGGGATTTAAATTTTCCACACATCGACTGGGCAAAGCTAACCTCTACCTGTCGAGTGTCATTAGAGTTCAATAATTTAACCCCAGACTTCAACTTCGCCCAGGCTGTCAACCAACCCACTCGTGGTCCCAACATCTTAGATTTAGTACTGACAACCAAACCTGAAACAGTTCAGCAAATAACATACTTGGATGGTTTCAGCGACCATAATCTAATCAAACTAACCCTTAATATTCCATTACCATATACGGGTGTAGCAAAAAAAAAACAATTCGAAACTATAACAAGTGGGACTATACTACCAATAATGCTAACCTAGATTTTTTTTCAACAATGCATTTCTCCCTTCCTTTTGCAGTAGATCTGTGGAAGAAATGTGGGTACTGTTTCGAGGCAAATTACAGTCACTGGTAAACCAATACACCCCATTATTCACAATACCCAATGATAAATCGAACCCATGGTTCACCTGTTTCCTTCGGCGTCTTCGAAACAAAAAGAAACGCGTATAGAGTAGTGCTAAACAATTGGACACCCCATCGACTTGGGAAAAATACTATGAGTGTTTAAAAAACTACAACTCCGCTTTATCCGCTGCTAAAGACAAATATTTTTCACATGACCTTCCATCTCTTCTCAAATCCGACACTAAAAAGATCTGGCGGATTATCTCTTCGAACCACGACACTAATCACATTTTTTTTACATAATAGCGACCACGTGCCCCTTCCAGACAATGAGTGTCCTTCATGCTTCAACGCATATTTTTCATCTACATTTAGTACTGAAGATCACTCCACCCTACCTGATGTTCCAGATTTGGACTATCAGTACATGACGCCCATCGACATTACTATCGACGGCATTGTATCTCTTATAAACAATCATAAGTTGCCTAATTCTTGTGGCGTTGATGAGATCAATTCCAAAATACTAAATAACACCGTTATGACTTCTAGCAAAATAATATATCACATTCTCAGACAGTCACTAACTTCAGGAGCGCTCCCGTCAGATTGGAAGACTGCGAAAGTAGTTCCCATATTCAAAAACGATGACAGGTACTTACCAGATATCTACCGGCCAATTTCGCTCACGTGTATTTGTTGTAAATTGCTCGAGCATATAATTGCATCTCACATATACAACCATCTGGAATCAAACAACTTTTTTTTTCACTAATCAGCACGGGCTCAGGAAGGGTTTGTCATGTGAGACACAGCTTTTAGAATTCACGACTGATCTGCATTTAGACATGGACCATAATGTACAGATTGATAGCATATTCCTTGACTTTTCCAAGGCGTTTGATCGCGTATCCCGTTCCGCTTGATTTCACAGTTTGCATTCATTGACACTAACTTGGCTCCGGAACTCTTTCTAATCGCCGGCAATTTAAAATCGTTAACAACCTTTCTTCGCCCCTTTCCTATGCCACTTCCGGCGTGCCACAAGGTAGCGTTCTTAGGCCGCTACTATTCTTAATATACATTAACGATCTTCCTAATAACTTAGCATCTCGAGTGCGAATATTCGCAGATGACTGCATTATTTACCGCCCTATAACCAGCCCCGATGACCAGCTCATTCTTCAAAACGACCTTCATCTTATTTTGGATTGGTGTAGCACTCGGTTAATGACTCTTAATTCGTCTAAATGCAAAGTAATGTCTTTCACTCGTAAACACTCAATCTCTTATTTCCAATATAACGTAATTAATAAGCCGATTTATGATCCTTACACTATTACAAAAACCGACGCCGCCACCACCGGAGCAGCTGTTGCAGCATGAAACGCTCGTTTCTTGGCCGAGTCCCGTAGTTGATTATAGGTACATATTGTTGATGTGTTAAAAAGTATAAACACGCCGTATACGTCGAGCGCATGCATTCAGCATTCATGCGTATTTGTGAGAAAAATACACTTTGCGAACAATTTTTGAACCGTGTAGCTAGCAAAACTTGTGCCAGCTGGAGGGTGTTATATATATATATATATATATATATATATATATATATATATATATATATATATATATTTATTTATTTATTTTTTATTTACAAAATACTGCAGACCGGATCGGTCCAAGCAGGAGAGGGTACATACATTTTTTAGTAAGCACTATGCCTTAGGATCAGCAACAATGGGGATTTACACAAAAAATATAACAAAACTAAACAGGGTTACAAAGCAAATACAATTTGTGAGAGTGCGTGCCCCAAACACAGGTACATAGACAAAAAAGCACACTACGCACAGTTAATAAGTAATCATCATTTCTAGCCATACACATAGATACTTACATACAGGCTCTCAAGAAGTTGAAGAAAGGAGAGGTGAGTCAAGAGGCAGGGAATTCCAGTCGGATATTGTTTTAGGGAAAAATGAATGTTTGAAGAAATTCGTGCGGGCAAATATTGGCTTGATGTTATGGCTATGTTTGTGTCGTGAGGGTCTGGTTGTGTCCCTTTCGAAGTAATCCTGTGGCTGGATGCCTAGTTTTTGAAAATGCAAAGAGTGAAAAAAGCGCAGCCGGGCAGCCTTTCTTCTTTCAGCCAATGGCTCAAGGGCTGCCTGATTTAACATGGCGGACGGAGAGTCCCTTCGCTTATAGCGGTTATATATAAACCTTACTGCTAATCTCTGGATTTTTTCTAGTTTATCTATGTTGATTGTGGAGTGTGGGTCCCATACTATGCTGGCGTATTCAAGAGTAGGTCTAACAATTGATTTGTAAGCTTGAAGTCTAAGTGCGCTTGAAGAATTGCCTAATTTATATTTTAAGAAACCTAGCTTTTTCCTTGCAGCGGAGCAGATGTTGGAGATATGGGATGACCATTTAAGATCAGATGTTAAAGTCACGCCCAGGTATCTGTATTCTTCCACTTGACTAATTATGTTGTCCCCAATGCCATACGTAAATTTCATTTTGTTGATCTTATTCGTAGCACATAAATAAACGGTTTTATCGTAATTAATTGTCATATCCCACTTGTTACACCAGTCTGCAAGGAGCTGTAAGTTCGAATTTAGGACAAGTTGATCGGATACAGAATGAATGCTTTTGAAGATAATGCAGTCATCGGCGAATAACCTGGCCGACGTGCTTAGTTCCAGAATACCTAACAGGTCGTTAATATATATATTAAATAAAACAGGCCCCAAGACTGAGCCCTGAGGAACACCAGAGTGAACATCTAAAAAGCGGGAGCAGTTGCCATCAATTTCCACATATTGTTTTCTATTTTGTAAATATGACATAACCCAAGCAATGATACAGGAAGGGATACCCATTTCTTTCATTTTGGTTATTAATTTGGAGTGAGGAACCCTATCAAACGCCTTGGAGAAATCCATAAAAATTATATCTACCTGACCACCACTGTCGAGAGTTTTTGTTAGATTATGTACGGTATCAATTAGTTGTGTAGTAGTGGAAAAACGTTGCCGGAAGCCATGTTGCCTGTTGCTAATTATTTTATTCGCGTCTAAAAAGCTGTTAAGGTATTTGAGTATAATATGCTCTATTAGTTTGCAAGGAATAGAGGTGAGAGATATAGGGCGGTAATTATTGATTTCCGATGGATTTCCTTTCTTTAATACGGGTACAACACGAGCAACACGCCAGTCATGGGGTACGGCGCCTGACTCTACAGATTTTTGAAAGATTACGACAAGAAATCTGGCCAGAATTTCTGCATACCTTTTTAAGAATGCTGCGGGAATGTTATCAGGACCGGCTGATTTTTTTGGATCCAATCGCAATAGAAGTTCGGTAACACCTTCCAAAGAGATGGTAATGGTGCTTGCGCCATCACTAACTGACGTGTTATCAATCCTTGCATCAGGTCTGGAAAATACGCTTTGGAAATGGAGGTTGAACCTGTCTGCCATTTCCTTTTTGTCCGTGACAACTTCCCCATCGACCGTTACTTGGTCTAACTTTTTATTGTCCTTATTCGAGAGGTACTGCCAGAATTTTCGAGGATTTTCCGTTCCAAAACGACCAAGTGTCTCCGAAAAATACCTGTCTCTTGCTTTTTGCAGTCCGAGCTTGAGGGAGGCGTTTAATTCTGTAATTAGTGACGCATTTTTATTCTTTTTCTTCCTGCAACGCTTGATCTTCCGTTTTAATTGTATTAGTTCTCGGGTTAACCAAGGGTTTGTTCTCCCTAGTTTCTTTACTTTTTCCGGTACAAAGTTTCTTATGCAGTAATCGCAGAGGTATTTAAACCTCGCCCACAACGCATTTACGTCGTCCTCACAAAACGATAAGAGGGCATCTTGCAGAAAATGCATAATGCGTGGGTTGTCTGCTGCGTCAAAATGCTTTACAGTTTGTAATTTTGGCGAGGACGTTCCCAGTTGGCGAGGGAGCATGCAGTTAAAGTAGACCAGTTTGTGATCAGAAATGCCCTCGTAAACTTCAGTAATGCAATTTTTTATGCCTGCGGAACATAAAACGAGGTCTAGAATTGAGGAAGCTGAACTAGTTACGCGTGTAGGAGAGTGTACAGTCTGGACTAGATTATACGCTAACAATATATCAAGTAATACTTCTGAACTATGCGCATCGGGGGGACTAAACTTCATGGAGCCCCAATCAATGTGGGGAAGATTAAAGTCACCTGCAATTATAATATTCTGATGTAAGTACTTTTCTAGGTAATCATATAATTCCAGTAGATATACTGGTCCCGCCCCAGGAGGCCTATAGATACAAACAATAGTTATTTGGTTACCTGAGAACATCAGCCTACAGGAAACGCTTTCATGAAAGGTGGAAACATCGGGCAAAAGGACAGAAGACAATCCAGCCTTAACGAGAATGGCAATTCCGCCGCCCCTCGTGGTGCGGTCCTTTCTGTAGCATGTGTATGAAGGTGGTACGGCGCAGCTATCAGGAATGTCGGCATGAAGCCAAGTTTCAGATATAATCGCCACGTGTGGATCATAGGAGAGTAATAACTGTTCGAGCCGGTCTTGCTTGTTGCACAAACTTTGCGCATTCAAACATATTAGTCGAAGTGATTTTTCCACAACGCGTGCGGTGGTATCTGTTCGTCAATCTTGGGACGTGTGGGCTGCTTTGCGCAGCAATACCCTGCAGTTGTTCTGCTCGTCCCACGCATAAATGTTACCATTTGCATGCAGTTTGTTGTAGACGAGCTTTATTTTATCACCGGGGCGTTTTTCGCTCTTATAGGATTGCCAAAGCAGTTTCCTTATTTTTGCAGTTGCCTGCGAGTAGTCTTCAGATATTGACACTCCGGAATCTTTCAGTTTGTGGCAATTTGTAAGTACGGCTATTTTTTCGTTGTAATTGTAGAGCCGAAGAATAACAGGCCTTGGTTGATTATAGCGTTTTTTTGCCAATTCTGTGTATACGTTCCAGAGAATCAATATTCACTCCTAGCTTGTCCCTGCAAATGTGTTGAAGAAGCTTTCTTTCAAGATCGGACCGGGTTTCACTAGCATCTTCCTTTATTCCGAAGACTACTAAGTTATTCCTACGGCTGCGGTCCTCAAAATCTATCAGTTGTTTTCCCTGTGCAGCCACAACATTCTGTAAGTGCTGTACTGTTTCCTCGAGCTTAAGTATCTTTTCTTTGTTTGCCTTGGATATCGCGAGAACTTCGTCTAGTTTGGACAGCTTTTCGTTAATTTCAGTAAGAGTAGCGTCGCGCTTTGAATCGGCAAGTTTCAGACTCTTTAATTCTGTCAAGATTGTGCTAAGTGTTGGTTCATTATCACCGCGAGGACCGGGATTCGTTTCCACATCACCACATAACAGAAGTAAGAACACAGACCAACAATCATCAAGAATGCTTATGCAAGTCCGAGGGCACGGCAGCATCACAAGACCGTAACGACTGGTACGTATGCAATGGTATGAATTGTAAAAACTGACCTGCACAACGAGCCAAGCAAAATGTGACATGTTCCGATAAACGCTGCCGTGCCCTCTGAGCCCATGGGGGTTGATTGCAGCCTTTATAGGGGGATCCGGTGACGTCACTGCCCTGTGGTTCCAGTGCAGTGAGACGCTGATTGGCTTGTCGTAGTCCAGATGACTGTCAGAAGAAGTCGCAGTTTCCCAAGCATTTCTTGATTGAAGGTTCCGCGGCGCCTGCTCTGTGGAAGCCGGGTGCGCAGAACATGGCAGCGGCCGGAAAAGAAGAAGCACCTGCACAACGAGCCAAGCAAAATGTGACATGTTCCGATGAACGCTGCCGTGCCCTCTGAGCCCATGGGGGTTGATTGCAGCCTTTATAGGGGGATCCGGTGACGTCACTGCCCTGTGGTTCCAGTGCAGTGAGACGCTGATTGGCTTGTCGTAGTCCAGATGACTGTCAGAAGAAGTCGCAGTTTCCCAAGCATTTCTTGATTGAAGGTTCCGCGGCGCCTGCTCTGTGGAAGCCGGGTGCGCAGAACATGGCAGCGGCCGGAAAAGAAGAAGTACCTGCACAACGAGCCAAGCAAAATGTGACATGTTCCGATGAACGCTGCCGTGCCCTATATATATATATATATATATATATATATATATATATATATATATATATATATATACATATATTCGCAGACCATTGCAACTTGTATTACTTGGATTCTCTTCGTTACCGGACAAACTGAGCAGGCCGTTCACGAAGCCCAAACAAGATGTATTTTGGGTCCTATGTATGCCAACATTAGAATATGACTAACATAGAAGTTCACCGGGCCCCTTCATCTCGAACGCTGCTTTGTTAAACATAGGCTGTTATTCTATAAGTACGCGGAAGCTAGCCTACATTATTTTTTCCTCCTAACTGATAAATGCCGCATTGCTGAGTTCTGTGATTCGTCAAACATGATTTGTTCCGACGCTACCACAGATCAAACAGCCAAAAAAAAAAAACACTGTTTTCCATTCTAGTTATTATGTTCCAAAGGGTGGTGTATACATTCAAGTCTAATTGGCGGTCATGCTAACGCGGCGATTATAATTATACAAAGGTCACGTATACTCGAAAAGTAATAATTAAGGAATTTTTCTTCCTGAAATTGCACTGTGGGCTGTAAGAAGCGCCCTAGTAGAGGGCTCCCGTATGGATGGATGAATGGATATATGGTGGTTGATTTCTATGGGCGTCGCCTTGCATATGGCGCGGTGGGTTGCGCCAGGAAGCTCTTTACTTTGTATTTTTTTGCCTTACGTTTTACCTACCTTTTTTTTAAACGGACAAAATATTCCCAGCATCAAGCTTCCTGAACTACGTAACATATGATGATGATAATGATTTACTGACATCCCCTTTGCAGCGGAGCGGTGACAAATAGTCACAAAGCCTATAAATGTTACCGGCCCCCCGGCCCCCTGGCCCCAAGTGGGGATATTTATGGTTTACTTTTACATTACGCGCTGGGAGGAGGTCGCTGTAGTCAACCATCGAATCCATGACCCTGTGTTCAGCAGCATAACGCGGTAGATATGAGGGTGGTCACGGATCAGGATTGTCGTTGTTATTGAACCTCCAACATGGCACGTACCCACAATCGGCAATGGTACATGAATCGCGCGGTTGGACGATGCGCAATGAAACAAAAGTTATGTTGTAAATACCGAACTGAAAGGAAACAAGTAGAAAAGAGAAAAGCTTGAAACGAAATATTAGTGCGCAATTGAGTAATGAGAGGGGATCAATGAATAATTAAAATAGATATAATATAACGAGAATTAGCCACATTCAACGAGCCAAGCTATGAAGAATTTGGTAGAAAAATAATAGTGACAGTAAAGAAGAACGACATTAATTTGTGAAAGCTCTGTAGGTTGTAGCAAATTGTATGCCGCATTAAAAACATCTCTGTGGCTCTCGAAGCCCCAAAGGAAATGAAAATCGAACCCGTTACTCACGAACAAAGTTCACGAAGTGGATTTTCAAGGAGTCTTTTTCGGTGAATAAACAAACATCGGCAACAACATAAAGTGTAAGTAGTGCATAAAATTTGAAATATTGAATGAAACGTAGCCCAGATTTGCCGTTCACGTTGTAATAGATGTAAGTTTTATTTTCGTTTTATTTTATTTGCTTTCATTTTGTTTTTTTGTTTCTTGCGAAATTGTCAGGACGTGTAGTTACAGCACTGGGTCGCACGCGAGGTGCATTCCGGCAACTTATGTGCGACACAAATGTTCAGTGAGGAGCTAAATTCTCGAAAACTGTGCGTCATCGATAAAGGTTATTTTTTTCATGTAAATGGCGCTCTGCAGTAGATGCCAGAAGTCGCACGTATATATATATATATAAACGAGAAGAAAGGGGGTTAACCGAGGGCCCCGATAATTATTAGTCATATAATGAGAAGCCAACAAACACTGACACCAAGTACAACATAGGGGAAATTGCATGTGCTTAATAAATGAAATCAAGTAATGATAAATTAATGGAAATTAAAGTGGATGAAAAAACAAGTTGCCGCAGGTGGGAACCGAACCCACAACCTTCGCATGTCGCGTGCGATGCTCTACCAATTGAGCTACCGCGGCGGCGTTTCCCCATCCACTTTCTTGGGTATTTATGTGTACTAGTAGAACCCTGGGAGTGTTAGCCAGCGCCCCCACTCACAGACCTTGGCGGCGGACGTGGAACGTCTTTTTTGCCGCAGGCGTCACGAGAACGTGATCTTTTCGGGTGAAGGAGACTGGTCAATAAACACACATATGCTACCTGAAGGCATCAATGTTGCCGGATTCGAGACCCTCGTTATGTAATAAACGAGAAGAAAGGGGGTTAACCGAGGGCCCCGATAATTATTAGTCATATAATGAGAAGCCAACAAACACTGACACCAAGTACAACATAGGGGAAATTGCATGTGCTTAATAAATGAAATCAAGTAATGATAAATTAATGGAAATTAAAGTGGATGAAAAAACAACTTGCCGCAGGTGGGAACCGAACCCACAACCTTCGCTTGTCGCGTGCGATGCTCTACCAATTGAGCTACCGCGGCGGTGTTTCCCCATCCACTTTCTTGGGTATTTATGTGTACTAGTAGAACCCTGGGAGTGTTAGCCAGCGCCCCCACTCACAGACCTTGGCGGCGGACGTGGAACGTCTTTTTTGCCGCAGGCTTCACGAGAACGTGATCTTTTCGGGTGAAGGAGACTGGTCAATAAAAGACGTTCCACGTCCGCCGCCAAGGTCTGTGAGTGGGGGCGCTGGCTAACACTCCCAGGGTTCTACTCGTACACATAAATATCCAAGAAAGTGGATGGGGAAACGCCGCCGCGGTAGCTCAATTGGTAGAGCATCGCACGCGACATGCGAAGGTAGTGGGTTCGGTTCCCACCTGCGGCAAGTTGTTTTTTCATCCACTTTAATTTCCATTAATTTATCATTACTTGATTTCATTTATTAAGCACATACAATTTCCCCTATGTTGTACTTGGTGTCAGTGTTTGTTGGCTTCTCATTATATGACTACATATATATATATATGGGGGTAGTAACAAAGTGAAGGGACTTTTGAGAAAAGGTACATTTACTCTAATAATTAGAAAACTGAAACATACAATAAGTTTTTATATAACCTGGCAGCACTTCAAAAAAATTTTCCCAACGCATTACAAGTTTTTGATTCCGTCGGAAACACGTTTTTTGTTCCACCTTTAACCAACTTTGCGCCGCATCAATGACTTCTGCATCGGTTGCAAATTTTCTATCCCTGAGTGCTTCCCTCAGTGGTCCAAACATATGAAAATCGCTTGGAGCGAGGTCTGGACTGTATGGCGGGTGTTCCAGCAATTCGAATCCCATGGGAAGTACTTTATTGTTTCAGCTATCCATTTGGCATAATTTGGACGAAAATTCTCTTGCTGCAGGATGACACATTTTCGCAGTTTTCCACGACGTTTGGATCTGATTGCAAGTTTTAATTTAGCTCACAACACATAATAATAGATTTCACTATTCACAGTTTTGCCTCTTAGGGTGAAATGAACGGCTACCACACCTTCCACGTCCCAGAATATTGCTATGGAACAGCCGCCACAGTGTGGCTGCACTGAGGATGAAGAAGACGACGTGGGCCCCGCTTGATACAGCGCCGCCATTCGGACCTTCCGTTAGCTTCCCTGTAAATAAATTGTGTATAGCATTGGGCTTCAGCTATACGTAACATTAATTTGGTGGAGGTGGACGTTCCCATACCCGTCATGGAGCTTCGCAGCGGTCGCAACGGCGACAGTGCAACTTCGGCTCCTGCTGGCGGCACTTCATCTACGCAACCGTCTCCGCCTGCAGCCCCGACCTACGTCGCGGTTCCCCCACTCTCCCCCCCCCTTCTCGGTATCCTGGTGTTTTCAACGGAGTCGGCAGTCCTGATGTTGACGACTGGCTCCGCCTATACGAACGTGTCAGCACCAGTCACAGGTGCGATCCGACTATTATGCTTGCGAACGTTCTTTTCTACCTCGACGGAGCTCCACTTCCATGGTTCCAAACTCACGAAGAGCAGATCTCGAGCTGGCATCTCTTCAAAAGAAGCTCCGTGCCCTTTTTACAATCCATTCGGTCGCCAAGTCAATGCCAAGGAAGCCCTTGCCACACGTGTACAGACGTCGACCAAGTCCTATGTGTCGTACATTCTCGACGTCGTGGCCCTTTGTGCCAAGGCTGACCCGATCATGTCTGAGGACGATAAGGTTAACCACGTCCTCAAAGGCATTGCTGACGACGCCTTCAATTTACTGGTGTTTACGAATGTCACCAGCATCGATACGAACCTCAAGGAGTGCCGCCGTCTAGAGCATCCTAAAAGCCGCCGGGTATCCCAGCACATCACGCGACTTTTCCAACACAGCTGCTGCGTCATCCTGTGACGACCTTTTCCAACAGCCGTCGCGATGTGACAACCTGACCCGCATCATTCGTCGTGACGTCGAAGCGGCACAACCGGCGGCCCCTTCATTCCCGTCACCTGATCATCGTCAGGTGACAATCTCCTTGATCCAGGCCGTCGTCCGTCAAGAGTTGTCTAACATAGGCCTGCAATACAGTCGTTCCGTACGCTCGGAGCCTCTCTCTCTACGCACGTTCCCACCACGCTCTTCTTACTCCTCTTATGGACAGCGCAGCCCCTTCTAATGGCAAACCGTGGACGACAAGCCGATCTGCTTTAACTGCCGACGCATTGGACATGTCGCTCGCCACTGCCACAGCCGCTGGACTTCTCCGACACGCTATTCTCCTGATTACCAACCTCGCAGCTCTAGCGCATCCTGTTCCTTCGCCCCTTCCATGCCCGCGCCATCATCTGACCCTGCGACACCTTTGACACGACCCCGCAACTCCCGCTCGCCTTCTCCCTCCCGTCGTCAATCGCGTTCGCCCCCGTCACGCCGTGCTCCTTCTGCGACCTACTCGCCGCACCCCCGACCGGAAAACTAGACAGTGCAGCTTCTGGAGGTGAAGCTGCAATGACGACATTGGTACGAAATCCTCGCTTCACTTTACCCACGAACAATAATTTTTGGGCGTTCTCGTCGAGAATGTTCCTGTGTGCGCGTTGATTGACACCGGGGCTCATTTGTCCATTATGAGTGCTGCTCTTCGCCGTCGGCTCAAGAAAGTTCTGACGCCCGCCCCAACCGAGTTGTACAAGTCGCCGACGGAGGGACTGTCGCTATTGTTGGCATGTGCTCTGCCCGACTCACCATTGCTGAGAGACACACCGTCGTTCTGTTCACCGTCATCGAGCATTGCTCTCACGAACTCATTCTCGGTCTAGATCTCCTTGCCCATTATTCTGCCCTCATTCACTATTCGGCCAGCTCACTTCGCCTTGACTTGCCTCTTCTTACCGACCCTATGTACCCGCCTCTAAGCCGTTTGAGCTGCATGGATTTTATTCGCCTACCGCCTCACTCTATGACACACATCGACTTGCTGTCCTGTTAAGAATGGCGAGCTGCAAGGCAAGATTGCCACCCAGTTACGACAGGGCGACACGACGCGCATCTCCCCCTCTCCGTCGCTGCAGCTAGGAGGCGTTCGAAGATGCGGCCTTTGTTCTGAAAACCGCCTCCTTCCACCAGCCCCATCGACATTGTGACGGAACGAGTTCGGTGTGTGAACAATGGTTCCGGAGTTCCCCTACGCGGACCTGATCTGACACGCATGGACAAGCTGCCGCGGGAAAGCCGTATTTTGGTGCTTCTCATGCCTCGGCGTGACGCAAGACAACGAGCTACCCACGATTGGCACCGATACTTCCCGGAACGGCACCCCTCCAACGCCGTCGTTTGGGCATAGGAATGTGTGTGCCTTTGTGTACGCAAACTGTTCCGCGGAGCGGCAGCAAGTTGGCGATGAGTAAACGAACAGTCGCCGCCTCGTATGGCCGGCGGACCGAGTTTATAAAAACTGTTGTTGTGCGAATGCTGGACAAACTTCTCTTGAGCAGTCATGTTAGACTGAGTCACTTCTCTCATGCAGTCATGTTGGACTGATACTCTTTTTCTCAAGCAGTCATGTTAGACTGATTTAATTTCTGTAAATAAACCCATTTTCCTCGTTCTCGATGAGAAACAGTTCTTCACTTCATCAACGACCTCAGCGTAAATAAGTTGGACGACGGCATGGGCCAGCTACCTTCGAATTCATGCCGTACTCCAATCTTGGCAAAGGTCCACGAGCGATGGGATTGAGCCCCCAATCCTGACAGTCCTCACCAGCTGTACCTGACGGCAATTACGTGGTCGCACCAATTCTGGCAGTTACACTTACACGTGGTGTTACCGTGCCGCACACTGTGCTGACAATTACTGGCAACCGCACCTGCCTTCCCCTTGTCAATTTCGCGCTAACCGCGCAAGTTCTGCCTCAGGGGATTTCACTGGCTATAATTAGCGCTTTGTAGGATGATGAGATTGAGCCATTCACAGTTGAAGATCGTCACAGCTCAGCCCATACCGTGACGTCACCGCACGGTACTGTCGTCGACATTGAGAAGATGGTTTCCCCTGACCGTACACCTGCTCAAGCTGAAGCTCTTTGCCGCGTTCTTGAAGGCTATCGCGACATTTTTTTACTTTGATAATCGACCTTTAGGTTAAACGTCCGTCTTGACCCATCGCATAAACACTGGCGATGCGAACCCTATTCACCGACGTCAATATTGTGTTTCTGCGTCCGAACGAGCTGTTATCCAACAGGAAGTCAAAAAGATGTTTGCAAAGGACATAAACAATATTGTTAGAATGATGTTACCAGCTGACGGTTGACGTTTAAATGTCTGAACTTCTGGTAATAATGAGTGTTTCTAAACCATGCTCGCAGCCTTACTTACCGGTTCGTGAGGATGTACCCGTTTCATCTACAGCAGCAATATGCTGTAAAAATCTGTTTCCCTCTCTACGATAACGGGCCAAATGTTGACACGAGATGTCCAACATTTGTGCCTTATGCTGCGCTGACAATTTTAGCGAGACCCACCTTGCTCACACTTTCCCAAAATTTAGCCTGTCATGTAAGATGGACTATGCGGAACGATGACTGATATGTAAAGTATTGGCGAATTCGTCCCCTGTGATTCTTCTGTTTTCAATCACCATACCCTCAACGACTTTCCCATTGTCCTCATGCGTTGACGTTGATGGCCTCCCCGGTCTTTCCTAGGCACATAAAGAAATCCTTCCCCTGTTTGAAACGCTCTATACATTCCTAGGTCTTGCTTCGCAATAAACAACTGTCACCATACTGCGCTTGCATTCGACGAACAATTTCCGAAGTTTTAACACCTTCCGCAAACAAAAAGCGAATCACTGCCCTCATTCCCTCCTTGGTCCAGATCGACAATGGAGCTCCCACGCTTAACGGTCTGCTACAGTCTAAGGAATAACGCCGGAATAAGAGTGATCGCTTATGTAGAAGTGTTGCAGACGACATAATTCAGCGCTGGATACTTGCAGTGTTGCTAAACCTTAGTGCGAGAAACTGCAGAAGTCCCTTTACTTAGTGACTTCCCCTCGTGTTTGTGTATATATATTTCTACACATATACAATGTTCCATTACCTAAATCATATTAACTTAATGATCGTGTCACTCATGCTGTAAATTTAATAAAATGTCAACATACAATAACGCCATAGAAATTATAGAGGAAATAATTTTTCATGCAACATTATTCTTAAAGGTGAGGGTTCAGTGCTGCAATGACCTTCATGTTTTCACGTTGTATACTGACGGTGAGGAACCAAGCGCTGCGACTATTTCAAGCTGAGAATCAAAAGCTTCACTGGGGCGAAAATGCGCCCATATGAATGGACAAGGAGCACTCGATGGTCACAACAATAGTGACGAGCACAATCCCCGTAGTCGAAATCTGAGCTACTGGTCAAGTGTGTCCGCTATTTATACATGTAGCATGGCAGTTACATTACAGAGCCACAACAGGTGCTCGCTTGCATTCGAGAAGGCACGACGGTACAACGCGGTTCGTGACGTGCGCCGAATCTGATTGGACATTTCTGTTTTCCTTAAATTCTGCGGTTTCATGTGGCAAAATCACAATGTGATTATAAAGCACGCTGTAGTAAGGGACTCCGGAATAATTATTTGCCACCTGCGGTTCTTTAAAGTGCACCGAATGCGTGGTACACAGGCATATTTATTCTTGGCCCCAGCGAAATAAGGACGTCGTGGCCATGATTTGTCCCCGCGACCTCGAGCTTCACAGTGCAACGCGAAAGCGACTACGCAACCACGGCGAGCATCTGGCTATTGACCGGTAGACAACGGCTGCGAAATTTCGGATAAAAAAGGTGCTTTTTGCGCAGGAGGGTAACTTGATAACGGCGATTATGTGGTGAAAAACGGCCAGCGGTTAAATGCAAAACAATGTACCTCTGGCAGTAACCTTAATAAAGAAAAAGGTGGGAAGATGTGGGAAGAACTGCCGGTGGTAGCCAAACCAACAAGCTTCCACATAAAGGCTGTTTCACCTGCTGCGGCAGGAGCGAAAAAAAGTTCGGTGCAGCCGCGTTGCAGTGTGAGTTTTACAGGGTTCATTTCACACGACTGCGATTTCAACAACGCCGCTGACGCCACACCAAGGGTTACTTGCTGCGAGATTATGTGGCATACGCTGCATAATTAATCAAATGTAATGAAAAAACCTGTGCATTGTGACATTACTGAACTGTTTTTAATAGAGTTCGAAATACGCTCGTTTTGTAACTTAAAAACGCTTTCAAGTTTAAATTTGTTTTGGAGTGGGCAACAGCCATTCCTGAAGCTCGCTGCGATGCCACATGGTCGACCTAAACAGCTGTTCACAGCTGTTCGTTTAGCGCTCTGTGTTGTCTCACGTGCCTTCTACGTCCGTGTCGTTCTGCCTGCGCTACAACAAATTACAAGAGGCCCTCTAAACAAATCCACATAGCTATCCTCATAGCTATCCTCGTAGCTATCCTCGTATTCGGAGTTCATCTGCAGCGAACCTGTCTTGTCACTGCCTGGAGACCATCGAACTCCGCGCGCTTAGCGTCAGCTTCTGGAGAAATGATGTGTGCATATTGATCGTAATTGTCGGTGACCGGTGCCTGTAGCAAGCACCAACCTGAAAGCTCATGTCTGCCCCAGGAGTAAGCCGCAAATGATCTGTGTGTGATTAGTTTACGTGGAACGGAGTTTGTACTGTGAAATTCAATCCTTGGCGCTAGCCTGGTTCGTCCAACGCAGTGCGTGTACTATAATCATCTAAATCGTCCTCTCTGAATATTTCCGAATGCGCAAAAGCCCACACCACCAATCGCTTAGGAGCGGCAGTCACTTGTACGCGTAGCGTTATTCCATTCTAATAGACTTGGGCGTCGTCTACTTTCTCGTGCTGCATCTCGAGCTGCATTAAGCAGCGAATCTTTATCAATCAGCTTAAATGAATATGCTGCAGCACGTTGTGCTGGGGCGTAGCCCCACGGCAAACATTAAAAACGTTGTTAGGAGTACACTCGTTTATTTATTTATTTATTTATTTATTTATTTATTTATTTATTTATTTATTTAGATATACTGCAGCCCAAGATAGGGCTATAGCAGGCGTGGGAACATTATACATTACTTTGCATAACACATTAAAAAGCACAGGTATACACAAATAAATCAATAATCAAAAAGAAGTGCTCTACATATTAGCGAAGTGTCTACCGGTGGTAGCTATAAAATTTTTTAGTGATATTGAACGATTGTTACAGGGCAGAGAATTCCAGAGCTCATTATACGTGGGAAAAACTGTACTTGAGTGTATTCGTACGGGCATAAATAGGTGTTATGTTCAAGGCGTGGGAGATACGGGTATAACTTGCGTTAGCAAACGTGATATAGTTAAAATCGGAAAGAGCAGAGGGGTAGTTATTAATTGCCTATAAAGGTGTGAAAACTTTGATACGATAACGTGAAAGTATGCAATGGCTCAATGTTCAAAGATTGTTCAGCCGGTGTTGTTGAGAAACAGTGGCTGCAATTCTGTCAAATGAAACGGATAGATTTGCTTTGAACGTTATTGAGCGAGCTTATTTCACATTGTTTCTAGGGGAACCAAACGACCCATGCATATTCTAGAACAGGACAAATTAACGTTTTATATAATAGCAGTTTAGCATCGGGGGAGGTCTTAGCTAAAGTGCGGCACAAATAACCTAACTTTTTAGTGTTTTTCTCTTTACATATTCAATATTTTTAGACCAAGAAAGATGTTCTGTTCGAATGACACCTAAGTATTTATATTGAGGCACTCTATTAAGTTGGATGCCATCCAGAGAATAATCGAACGAACGGGGGCTCTGCCTAATGGCAAATGACATCACGACTGTTTTACTACAGTTGATGTTCATTTGCCACTTTTTTTACCAAGCGCAGAAAGACATAAGGGATTGTGCAAGATGGTGGTAGTCATCAATGGAGTTAACGGATTCGTAGAAGAAGACGCGGTCATCTGCATAAAGTTTGATTTTGGTGGAGGTGCTACGAGGTGAGTTATTGATGTATATTATAAAAAATGAAGGGCTTAATACGGATCCCTGAGGAATGTCTGACGTAACGTTGACAGGAGTTGAGTCCACTGCAGTAAAAGAAAGAAATTGTGAGTGATAACTAAGAAAACTGGCTATCCACGAATAGAGAGATGGATTATTGAAAATGGCGTTTAATTTTACCAGTAGTTTAGAATTATTCACAGAGTCAAACGCTTTAGAGAAGTCGATAAAGATGGCAACCACTTGATTACCTATGCCTAAGTTACAAGCGATATCATGAACAAAATCGACTGATTGCATTACAGTGCTATAACAACCATGAAACAGGCTGGGGCAGATGTTAGAACATCATCAAAGTTAAGGAATTCGATTATATGTTTATGAATAATGTGCACGAATGTCATTTTGCATGACGGGGGTGAGAGAGATATCGGCCTGTAATTAGACAGAAGTTCTTTATCACCTGATATATACAAAGGCAGGACTTTGGCTGTTTCCCTTTTACTTGGTACTTCATCAGAGTCAAAGGATTTCCGAAAGACTAAGGTAAGATACTCAGCTGTCCATAGAGAGTATCTTACGAGAAAATAATTCCGGATACCATGTGAACCAGTACACTTTTTAGTGTCGAGATTCAAGATTAGGTTTAAGACACCATCATAACTTATCACTATATCACATAACTACAAAATTACAACATACAAAATATAACGCTAAAATTTTGTAAGCCATTAGCCTAGGCCTCCGTGCCGTCCTAGTCCAGAGGAAAGACGCACTTTAACGGGTGATAGTTTAGGCTAGCCGTTCGCTGTCAAAAGCAGAAGTCAAAAATTCTACGACCGCAAAGAAATGCCTCGCCATCATTTGGGCTACAGAAAAATTCCGCCCTTACCTATATGGCAGGCCGTTCAAAGTTGTCACCGGCCATCACGCGTTGTATTGGCTAGCGAACATAAAAGGTCCTTCAGGACCCGTGGTGCGGTGATACCTCAGAATGCAAGAATACGGTATGACTGTAATCTACAAGTGTAATTTCAAACTATGCGCTCGACCGGCAGATCAGATTTTCAACCATCGCCGACTGTGTTCGCCGCTGTCTTTGTGCTTTAAGTGTAACCTGCTATTGTGGGCAGAGGTTTGCCCAATAAAGGATTTGTCATTCACAGTATTACTACTGTGTTGTTTGCCGTCACTACTACGTGATAATATAGACAATAAAAGCATGCAAATACAAGTACAGAGAGAACACACATGTCTAGGTTTCTTGAGTGGCCGGCTGTGGACTGCACCGACGTCTGTACCCAGGTAGCACACAAAGTCTTGAAAGCGTTGTATTAAGGGATTCAACGTCTGAAATGGATTTTTGACCAAAATCGACGCATCAAAGACGTTCCAAACAAGATAGCTTAAAAACGAGGGGTGAATACGTTTTAAAAACGACTCGAGGCGCCACCGCCACGCCACGTCAGCCTCTTTAGCGGCTTCTACAATATTCAACAACCCATCAACGCGATCCAACCTTGCGCAAGGTGGCGATACCGTCGTCAAATCATGTGACCAAGGTGGCCACGTGATTCGTGATGCCGGGCGAGCTGGGCATAGTCGCGTCGTCATGGCGTCGTCGCGTCACCGCACTCGCATTGCACTGTGATGTATTTGCGGCTGTTCTGAATGTGCTGCCGCTGCCCTTTGCTATGTGAGTGTTGCAGTGTTTTGCTGTCAAGAAAACGATCTTCTGTGATCAGTTTTTGTTGTGCGATATGTCTGTGTGGTTTTAATTTGCAAATCAGTAGTGTTTTCAATTGTTATGTGACCAAGGCGGCCACCTTATTCGTGAAGCCGGGCATAGTTGCGTTATCGCATTTGCATTGCGCTGTGGTATGATAGCGGTTGTTCTGAATGTGCTGCCGCTGCCCTTTGTCATGTAAGTGTTGCAGGGTTTTGCCGTCAAGAAAACGACGTTCTGTGATTAGTTTAGGTTTTGCGATCTGTTTGTGTAGTTTAATTTGCAAATCAGTAGTGTTTTCAACTGGGGGGCGCGGAGTGGAGGGCACTAATCAGCTCTTCAAGTTCGTTGTCATGTTATGTGAGGTGCCTTTTCACTGACGCTGTAATTAAGTCGTTAAGGGCAGTATAAGGACGAAAGTTAGAGGGACGAAATCGTGCCTGTGCGTCCCTAGCGTCGGGATCGGCCGCTATGCGTGATCCTAACGAGAAAGCATTTTGCAGAATGCGAAGAAAGGCGGCAAAATTTCTGTCTGTGCGCACCTTGCCGATCTCCGCAATAAAGCCGTCATCGTGGTATTTTTGTCTCCCGTTTAGCAAGAGTGTTGGAGACAAGGGAACTGGTTCAAACAGGCTTTTTTTAAATGATTCAGTACTAGTGCGGTATCCCAAAAGGTGAGGTCAAGTGCTCGCCCTATTTTCTTCCCTCGCGCTACAGCGCACTGACAGAATTTTGCGTGCACCATATCGTGCTTTTATCGTTTGCGCTTCAGGTTCTCGATTGTGTTTCGCCCCCTTTACCCACGTGATGGGTATTTCATGGTATTACCGGGTACCACATGCGTCCATATATTGTGTCCAATATATGAAATGGCCAAATTCGATTTTAGTTGACGCCTCAAATGGTAGTAATGTATTGAGTCCCTTGTAGCTTTGTGCTTGTTATCAATTTTAGTATTTAGTGAATGGATACAGCATATATACGCTGCATAACTCGCTTGTGGATACTGCATACGTGAGTCGAGTATGCCCTTGGTATAAAATAACTTGTATGCTTTAGGTCGTACGATTGTTTGCAGTTTGGGACATGTGTCGGAATGTACGCTGAGCGCCCTTCGCGCTTTACGGCGGCCTGCCGAGGTCGTGCGGGTGCCATGTGTGCGCATGGAGTTCGCGAAGCGCTCTCGCAGTTTCTATATATATATATATATATATATATATATATATATATATATATATATATATATATATATATATATATATATATATATATATATATATATATGTGTGTGTGTGTGTGTGTGTGTGTGTGTGTGTGTGTGTTCTGTTCGCGCGCTTCGCACAACAGGGCATGTCGCAGTTCTTTGTCCTTGTGCAACACATTCTCCTAGCGTACGTCTGTGCATTATTTGATACCGGTTTCAAACGGGGTTCTTTTAGCCGCTATCCAGTCCGTCACAAATCGAATTTCTCGGTCGTGATTGGCTCCTCTGCGCAAGCTACGAGAGTGAGCCAGTCGCATCGATAATTTCGATCCGGATCGGGCTTGATCGCGATCGAGAGTGGTCGTGTGACACCGGTTTTACACATGGCTCCCACATAGGGAGCACTTTAAGTTCAATGCTACAGAGTGAAGAGCAAGTGCATATATATATGCCAGTGGCGGTATGTGGGCAAGTCTTTCTGGTGAAGCCAATACATGTGCATTCAAAACATTTCAATTACCAGCGTAGTGCATCAATGTGTCTACTTCGACAAAATGGAGCACCAGTGCAGATATCTGAGCATACCTGTCCAGAGCACCAAGTGTGTCTACATTGAAACCACTACCAGCATGTGCGGCAGTTCTATTTCCAGCAGTGGGACTGCACAATAATCAGTAGGGTGATCTCAAGCTGTTTATCTATGAAGCTCTGCCTGGACTGTGTGCCAAATATTTTTGGACGTGAAAGTGGGGGTGAATTGGTAAACATCAGTGGAACTGTGCCTGAACTTTGTGGAAATGTTTTTGGATGTGAAAGTGTGAGTGAATTGGCAAAGAATTTGCTCTGGGCTACATGTGGTAAATGTTTTTCCCATTCAGAGTGCTTTTTTTTTTACTTTAGGAGACTGGAGATGTGCGCAAAGTGTGACATGTCAGTGTGCTAATTAATTTATTTGCTGGTTTGCAAATTATTCGTTGCAACTTTGTTTTTGCCAGAGAGGTACAACTTTGCCTCTTGTAAAGGGCTTTTTAGATAAAACACTTACTGTTTATTATAACCATTGATTGCTTTGTTACACAAATGCAGCTTCCAGTGCATTCCAGTTTATTTCCATGTTTATGTAAGTTTCTAATATGAGGCTTGCATATTCATTTCTCACGTTCTGGAGTGGCAAGATGCAGCATTACTGTCTCATCGTTCGCTGTACTACAGTAGTGTTCACTTGTTACACTGAATCCCCCGTTTAAGTATTCTGTACTAATTTGACTTTATAGCTTTTTTGTTGTATGTTTATTTTTTCTCGCCATTTCCTTCTTTGATATATCCTAAAGGCAATATTTCCAATTTTGCATTGTTCCCATTTTTTAAATTTCTGTCACAGTATTGTTTTATGATGGTATGCGGTGGTATTTCTTTTTGTGCTCTTTTCAAACTTCTAGCTGATTGGTAACATTGCTTGGAGGCAGTTACCATTCGATTCAAACTCTTGCATTTTTCAGTCTACTTCTTCCATTCGCTCCGATGTCACTTCTGCATAACTCTACTCCATCTAATAGCACGTGCACTTTACTATGATAAAATAGACATTTTAGTACACTCCAGGTTTTTCTGTTCATTTTTGTATGTGTACTTGGAATTTTGTTTATGTGCTAGTGAATGTTCACTTTCGAGTTCATTACGAATCCTTTCTGCGACTTTTGTCATTGTTGATGTACTTTTACTTCTATTTGCATTTCTCACACAGCTTGTTCAAACCTTGCATAAGCATTACACTTTAATAAAGTGTTTTGCTTTGTCACAATGTTCTCATTTCATGCACTCTTGGCATGAAGGGCTTGGTCTGGCCACCTGCTAAGACGTGGCCATTTGTTCTTTGCAGGATGTCATTCCCATTGTGGTTGTAAGCATCGTAGCTTACTAAAGGCGGTATTCAGGATTTATTATTCCTAACAGGCATTTCGTGCGACTTGGTAGAGCATGCGCCGGCCATGCGGGGAACAGTGCTTGGCACTGCGCCATGGCTCTTACAGTCAACACCGACGCTTCTACTCATCTGGGGCGCGATTGGAGAGCGTTGTTCAAAACGCCCGATCAGTTTCGCCTCACGCGATTGGCCTAGGCCATGCCAACGGGTGCGGCTGACGACGTCTGCGCGGCATAGGCCAGTCGCGTGAGGCAAAACAGAACGCGTGTTTTGAACAACGATGTATGATCGCGCCCGTCACCCGCGAAAATTAGCTTCAGATGATCGTAAACCTTTCAAGACCGCTTCTAGACCAGCTTTTTGATAACGTCCTAACAACGTTTAGAAATTGGTTACGGATAGTTTTGGCAAAGGGATTACTTGTGTCTTTCCCAATCCTATTTCTAGACCAGCTTTTCGAATACGTCTTGCAGACCTGTTCTAGATCGTCTCAAAAAAGTAATTAAGCCGGACATTAGCAGAGATATACGACGTTTTCCCGCCGATGTTCTCTCATTCGTGTCTTCTTTAACCCGTTTTTATCGTCTTGGATAAACGCTACGAAAATGTTACGTATCTCTTTTGTGCTACCTGGGTAGCTGTTACCTCGCGGTAACTGCTATGTTCCAGGTATGTTTAGCCTATATCCCATGAATCTGGCAAGTGACTTGACCATGCGTGGCCTCATTGCAGGGTCGGCCTGTGCTTTTTTGCAATACATGGCCGCAAAGTTGGCCGATGTGAGATTCCATCTGTACATGTATCTAACATTCGTGCGCGTCTTATTATGCGCACGGATTTGTATCGTGGTCTGATTGTTGTACTTGCAGGGATGTAAGCGGTGGTTAATATATTCCACGACAGTCATTTACCCAACATTGTGTTGAAAGGTACAATGTGTGGCCACCCCATAATAGCTAAAATAACCCATAGTATAGGCAAACACTATGATGCAGATCACATACACTAGTTGCAAACTACATGAGGCGCAGCTTTCATGCAACGGTTAGTAAAATCAAATGAACTAACTGCATTGTGTATAGCATTTCTTATTTTCATCTGGTGCTATACGCATTCTTGTGCAATGTTTGCTTATGCACTGCCCAGGTCACAAGTTTAATGTCATGTAATTAAGTGTCATGAACTCGAGTGAGCTCACTAAGTATTGGACCGAACTATGAGGCTGAGTTCGTGTGACCCTGGTTGAGTGGAATTTTGGTGAATATGAGACGGATCACGTTCGGCTGAGTAAAAGTTTGGCTGAGTCCGAGTCCGAGTCTCCGTAAGCTGGGCTGAATAAAATTTAGGGGAGTTTGCACACACATGCCCTTATATCACACTATTCGATAAATCAGGAAGCAGCTGTACCTTACAATGTAGTAAGAAGAATAAAGGTATTGTGGCGTAATGTGGAATAACGCATGGAAGTAAAAGGAGGTGCCAGAAAGAATGCCTGAAAGGACGTCTCGCGTTCTTACTTCCGTCTCTTTTTTTTCGTATGTTATTTGACGTTGCTCCACATTGCCTTTCTTATCAATGCACCAACTCACCCAGCACAGTACCCGGCTAGAGTAAAAAGAAGATTCCGATACACAAATGTCATACTGTCATTGTATGTCTAGTAAATTTCGTTATACATAATTATCGAGGCAGGATATGGTTATACGGGCTTATGTAGTAATAAGTGTAATTGAAAACTTATAAGGAACTCTGCTTCTGCGTTGTTGGACATTGCCTATGCATTGTGGCACGTCTGCGCAGTTGATTATCTGTAGACGTGCAAGATCAGTGCGCACGTAAAATTCGCGGGAATTGATGCAACTGTCTAACTTCACTTCACGATTTTCATTTGATTTTGTTTAATGTATTACCTACTGTTTAGATATGCAAGATGCTTCACTCCTATCTACCTTGTTGCATGTATTGTACAGGAGCCAGAGAGGGAGAAGCAAGGAAGGATAGGGAATGTTTACGGCGAGGCAGTGTATTAGAGTATTACAGTCATGTTACTAGTACCATAAACAAAGAAAAAATTCCTTTCACAAAAGTGCTTTGGTGGCAAATGGTGGCAGATATTGTGCAACGTTGAAACGTCGAATACTATGCTGTCATGTCACATGCTTTTGACAGAGCATTTGGTGGTAGTTACATTTTCTTTGAATTTCTCCCTTCATGAAAGCATGCCCCGCTACAACTGTGACATTTTCGTATATCGTGAACATGCGAGCGAAATCGAACTTCGATACGATGAAAATCGCTTTATGTGAAACATGCTTCACGCTTGCGATGCTCTACTTCACATAACGACATATTGGCGGGCGTACCGCTACAGCTCCTACGGGTGTGAGTGACTCTCGCTAAACCTCCGAGAACTAGGCTAAAAACACAACTTCACTACGCACAAGAATATAGTATGCATGGACAGCCATCGCCGTTGCTCAGCATTTCACAAGTGCCATGCTTTGATTGTGACTTTCTCGTTGTCTTTTCCCGTTGTTTCCACATTTATTTTTCTTCTCATTTATTATGAATTTGAAGGTTATAGTTGTCAGACACGCATCGTAGGGCGGCGATAAAGGGAATGCCCCGTTTATTCCGATGATGTTCAATATATACAGAAGCGCTAGTCACATGACTTTTGTGATAAGTGCGGGATGAGAGCCAAAGAAGTGTGCTCGTGTTTTATCTGCAGGCTGACGTCACAATAGTAGCATTTAGCATTATATTTAAGTATTCAAAAAGCAAGAATAGAGTTAAGCTCTTGTGTTAAGCGCCTTCTCCTGTCGCCTTTCTTGTGTCCGTTGTATTGCGCTAAACAAAGTACTTATAGAGTTAAGCTCCCTCACGTTTCACTTGGCTTCATTGTTTATTTGGTACTATGATTAGCTCTATAGAGCCACGGTTATTTTATTGTTAGTTAACACATCTGCCCATATAGGGGCTGTCTTTAGTTGCCAACCTTTCAAAAAGTGCCCGCGATGCCGCCCATTCAATCCTGACCGGCTGACGCTACTTTTAGCTTCGACAACGCTGCATGGTTTTCGTGAGAGCAGACGTGCTCTTTCAGTGTGCGTGGGCATAAGTGAGAGCCAAGGGCCGCACATCCATGGGCGCTTGCTTGCGATGGCAAACCTGTATTCATTACGCAAACCACGTCGGCCCAAGACGACTTCCTTTTGATGATGGTAAGCTGCCGCCACAGGGGTATACAAGTTGATCAGGATGTAAAAGTGGCGACAATAATTTTTCCCCGCTTCCTGAAGGCTATCACCCGTTCTTTTTTTATTTGTTCATTCCTTTAAAGTCACGAAGGCCAGGCGCATTTTCATACAACTGTTCCTTCCCGTTGTTATTGCTCGAGTGCCACTGCACGTGAAGAGTGGATGAGTTACAGCCACAGTACTCTGCTATGCTATCACCAGCTACACCCAGAACCAAGGTTTATTTTATGTTTTTTTTATTCAGTTTTTTTACCGTTAGCCGAGGGCAGCAAGAAGCTTATTCGTTGCGTTTTGGGAAACTCTAACGTATAACTTCTTAATCTGTATGCAGCTTCGCTTAATTTAATCTGCGTAATTTGCGCAACAATGCTTTGTCATTCCTTTTCTGTTTTTTAATAACCCCCTCAACTTCTGGATAGCCACGACGCGCTTGCAGAGTGTCTTGCATCGGTACGCTGCGCCCGTTCTCTATAACAATGAAATATTGTGCCGTCATGCTTCACTGGGAAAATGACGCCGCCATGTTTTACTTCTACTACGATAACTGTATATGCGGCTTGACGATTCTTGGTGTCAGGAGTCCGCTGCGACTATCGTAGGAAACAAGTTTTAAAAAGGAATGCCTGCTTCTTTCTGGTGCACGCGAAAAGTCTGCAACGGGATTTGCTAAATAAAACAGTGCCACGACCCTGTGATATTGCTTTACGCCGCCTCCGCGTATTGTTGTCACTGCCACTCTAGAAGCACCACGTAAATCTAGACTCACTGGCATATGTAATGATAATAAAGCATAAGCACAAAAAAAGTGCCAAGTAAAGCTTATTCTTACCGATGTTCTCTGTCTTGTGAGCTTGGATTATACTACATAGAGAACACGAATTCGTTGTAAACAACTACAAACTTGGTGCAGCAACTATGAACTAGAATTGCCAAAGGCTTAGTCAGGTCTAGGGAGAGTTTGTTTATATTTTGTTTTTCTCATCACGCAGGCTTCCTGTGCACGTTCCTGTCATGGAGTGCATTCACGCCCCTCAGCAGGCTGGCCTTCGGCGTGTACATTGTCCACTTGCCGTTCGCACAGCTCACGATGCACATATCGCGGGAACGGCTGTACTACTCGCATTTCTTCATTGTAAGTGAACAAGGGAAAATACAGCGTTAGTTTTCGTTAGCTTCAGGCGGAAGCAATATGCCACGGTTCGGTAGTAGTATCCGTAATTATTCATGTAAAATACGCATCTGCTACAACCCACTCACTGACTCCGTGCTCTGCAGCTAAGATCTGCCGCTAAGGCTGGTGTCAGCCAATCGGCGACGAGAGCCGGCTGCGTTTTCCAGAGAAGGGAGGAGCGTATCGCCCATTGCGCACGACGACGGCTTCAGTGGAGCATTCATTCAGTCAGCGTCACGTAGACAGCGATTACAGACGGACAGTGAAGGAACCTTATGTTCTCGTTTGCTTTTGCTTTTTTTTCAGCAAAGCCCGGCGCATCTACCGCCTTCTCTAGCGTTAATGCAATGCTGAGAATTGCACTTTGTGACACTGGTATTCCAGCGCTTGTTTGATCTTTCGGGCTGCTAAGAAAATAAGACGCCCTGTATATGAAACAGTAGAAACGCACGTTTTTGTTTGTTGACCTAAAACGTCTTTACAAAGTCTCAAAGGGGGTAGCTTGCAGAAACTGATGTAACGAAAATTTGAAGACCCAATCCGCTCTGTGATGATGGATTGCCAGCGAAGCTGTTACCATCCGCTTAACCTATTCTGGTCTAACGAATGAAATGAATACGCCGTGAAATGCAGTGTATAACCAACTATTGCACAATGACATTCACGACGGCTTTATGGTCGCTATCGAATACACTGAGGTTTTCGGTTTTCACAGTTGCCACGTTCTTCGCGAACGTTAGGTCGACACACGAATCACGGGTGGTGGCTGGTAGTTTCTTTTCTGTGTAGCACTTTATTACAAACTCTTCGAATACAAAGTCTACGAACCACTTGTTTTCCTGTTTCGAAATGTCGACGTTAAAGTCCCCCACGATGAAGAAAGGCGTAGTGTTATCTCTCGCCAACACCGAGAAGTGCCTTGGCATGAACCGTTCTACGTCGGCCTTGGAACATCCCGGTTAAATGTGCGGGGTGAACATGACGATTCCATCGCTGGTTTTCACGCCACACACATCACCACAGTCGACCGGGTCATATTTAAACGTGTACGCGGTCACGCACGCTTCTTTTCTTGCGTAGACGGCGACTCCGGGAGAGCGGTTGTCACTTCGTTTCGCGGCCGTTATTCCAACGTAGCCGGTTACTTCGGCGACTATGTCCATCCACGTCTCCGAGAGACACAGCACGTGAACCTCGTTGAGTACGAAGTAATGCGTTATATCTTTGGAATGAAGACCAAGCGATCTGATGTTGAGAGAGGCAAGCGAGATCGAGTGCTGTTCCCGCAACATGGAGCCCACGAAAGAATCGCCGGTGGGTGGAGGTAAACAGCTTCGCTGTAAAAGATGTTATAGCGTTATCACTTACGCCTTTGCAACTAAAGTACCCACCTACCTTATTTGGATAGCGTCGTGTAGGCGAAATAAGCCACTACTGGATCATGCATGCATTGCGTGCGCAGATGCTGCGGTTGTCGTGCCACGCGAGACGCCTTTGAAGCTAAATTTTCTCTCACGCGCGCCGTTCAGAAAGGCGTAGCTGGGCAGTGCTCGTTATTGAAAGAGCTCACTAAGCCCTAGTAAGTATAAAATATCAAACTCAACACTGATCTTAATTCAACAGTTGTAAGGCCTACAAGTTCGCAATGAATTGCAAAATTTTCACGCTTGCAGTGATGTTCACGATATGGGACGTAAAGTTTTGAAATTCATTCCTCGCCTGTATTACTTGTGCTGTCCACAGGACATGTACTCCTTTCTGGTAAAAATGCTTACAGTGGGCGTGGAAAGGGTTGTTTTAATAAACGGTTGGCTAACATAGTTTGTATAACTTTATGTTTAATATTCTTTATTTTCTCATGCACCGTCCTCTATCCTGTTCTTTTTGCAGGTTTCGTTCTCCTTCAGCGTACTCGTTTGGAGCTTCCTGCTTAGCTACTTCATGTTCATTTTCTGCGAAGCTCCAACGGGCAGACTAGACAAACTCATCTTCGAGGCTCGACGTGCGACAAAAGAGAAAGAATTCAAGGATGAAATTCCCCATGCCAATGGGGCTGAAGGGAAGATGTTGCAATTGGTCCCTAAGTTACGAGATTCCAAAGGGGAGTTTGTGCAACACAGCAGCGGCAAGGAGGCGGTCACTGGCTTGCATAACGACGAGGGCAAGCCCACAAGCTCTCATCTATAACGTCAGTACCAAAGGCCACTAATTTGTGATAAGCGTTTTTTATTTTCCATATCACCGAATTCTCTTCTATACCTGTTCTATGGGCAAAACAAGAATGCTTTATTCTTCCATCATTCGACGTAGAAGGGCGTTCGAGGAATGTGCCCTGGTTGATGTATTTGTGAGACGCCTCCTTTAGTCTATGTATGTAAAAGGTGGTGACGGCACTACAACTGTCAGGGCAGTTTTAACAATTTTATTACGGATAGCAAGCAAAATAAATTATTACTATTAAGGTACACCTGTCATATACGTGTTCGATCGAGGCGTCGTGCTCCTTTCCTTGTGTCTGTATCAATGTTAGCCGATTACTCATACACGGAAATGAAGTGGCACACAACGTTCACTTCCTTAGTAGCCTTCACGAATGCCTACTCAGCACTAATTGGAATGGCTGATAGTCGAGGAGAACCACTTACTGTGTCAGTGTCCTCAAGTTGAAGCATAAAGACAGTGTTTGTCCAGCACGTTGAGGAAATTCCATGATCGTCCTCTGAGCGAACAGACAGTACTAGAGCAACGTCCCCACCGATCATCGGCTCAGAAGGCACTTTTATGCTTTCTCAGAACGTCTGGTTTGTACGAGCGGCTTTAACTCAAGTACTGTCCGTGCACATCTATATGCCTTTTCTCTCCCTTCTCTGGCTTTCCCCATCTCCCTTCCCCCATCGTAGGGTAGAAAACCGGACTATTGACTGGTTAACATCCCTGCCTTCCTATATTCCTCTCTCTCTCTTGGCCGCTATGATGTGTTGGTTGAATCCATGTTGTCATTTGGTCTCGTTGAACGCAACTTATTGTATGGCTCCGTGTGAAAGCTGTTTCATCCGAAGAGGAGAAGGCGGGGAGGCTCCACAGGGTCCTTTTAGCGGAGTCTGCGAAAGTGGTCGGCCAATGTGGCCGGCCCCGGTCATATGGTGGGTGCTCTAAAAGGCATCGGCTATGCGCAGCGCCCTTGCCTCCGGCTTGTACTGGTGTACATTAACTCACCGTCGACGCATGTTACTCATGGCTACTGTGCTGATTACGCTACATCTCTCGGCTCTCCCCTCGCTTGGTCACTGCTACCCGCCGTGGTTGCTTAGTGGCTATGGTGTTAGGTTGCGAAGCACGATGACGCGTGATGGAATCCCGGCCACGGCAGCCGCATTCGATGGGGGCGAAGTGCGAAAACACCCATGTACTTAGATTTAGATGCACGTTAAAGAACCCCAGGTGGTCGAAATTTCCCGAGTCCCGCACTACGGCGTGCCTCATAATCAGAAAGTGGTTTTGGCACTGTAAGATTTGTCGGACGATCCCACCGCTAGCATGCAGTTGTAGGAGTTGTCGGACGATCTCGCCGCTGCCACCATTTGTAAGGGTTGGAGGTCGTAGAGAGGAACTAGGGAGGAACTAGGTGAACAGGGTTTATTTACAGTATTTACATTTCAAACATGGGATACATTTACACAGTCTAGCGTGACTCCCAAATGGAGCACGCAAGACGAGCATACAACACACAGCTTACGAGCGCACAGCTCACGAGTACATTGACGCGCACAGACGAGCACGAGCACCTCTGCTTATAGACCGTTTTTTCGTAGGCGCCGCCATATTGTGAACGCAGTGGCGCCGCCTATGAGCAGCGCCATACTGGCTTGGGAGAAAGCGGTCTTTTGCATGGCAGGTATACGTTCGGCGGTAGGTTCTGGCGTTTGCTTTCGCGGTCGTGCGGTCTGTTTAGTATGACGTGCGACTTCCACGTGGTAAACGGTTCTGTGAGACGTGCTGAAGTGGTTTAAGGCGTCATGGCCGGAATTTCTTCTGGCGTTGAGGTGAACGGAACACACAGCGTGATGTGTGCGCGCATATTTGAGCCTAAAATCAGCCTCGGAGATCAATTGTGTATGTCCGAATGTTACTATCACTAATGTGACCTATTGCAGTATTATCCTCTATTTCTAAGATGTGGTTTAGGAGCCATGAAACATACGCGACGATCGTAACAGCGTGGGTACCGTTCTGCTACGATAGGAGCTGTGCTGTTATACTTTGACACGCGTTCAAACTGTTCGCTGAAGGTTACATTGCGTAACTACTTGGTTGGATGGATGAGGTTTCTACCCACGAATAAAATAGTTTTGGCTAGTAATAGCAGCATAAATTTTCTTTCTTCTTTCTTTATTAATACTGTTAACCCTCGCTTGAGGGTTGTTACAGGGAGGGAAAATAGTACAACACAAGCAAATCTTACATTTCATAGCATCAGGTTGGGTGTTCACGATACAAAATATCAATCAAACATTCAAATTTGTGCACATCCGTCTGATCGACAACAACATCAGGTAAGGCATTCCAGGTTTCAATCACGTCCGGGAAAAAAGAATAACGAAAAACATCAACACGTGTGTTATAAGGCTTGACGGCTCTGCTGTGGTTTAATCTCTCACTGCGATTTGCAGGGAACTGGACATATGTTTCCTTTTTTATCTTCAGAGCCCTTTGAAGTATCTGAAAAAAAATCTTAAGTCTGGCTTTCTTCCTTCGGGTTTCCAGCAACTCAAGCCCACACGAACGCAGAATTGTTGTTACCGAGTCAGTCCTTCGATACCTTGAAGCAATAAAACGAGCAGCCATTCTCTGAATTCTTTCTAGTTTGTGTATTAAGACATTTTGGTGGGGGCTCCAGACAACGCAAGCGTATTCTAAAGATGGACGTATGAGAGTTTTATAAGCAATTAATTTAGCATCTTTCGTTGCATGTTCCAGCTTTTTCTTCAGTGAATACAGTTTTTGTGAAGCCGTCGAGCACAGGTTATCGATATGTTTACGCCAGTCTAAGTTATGTGTAATTGTGATCCCCAAATACTTGAATGTATCTACATTTCTAAGTTTGTTGCTTGCAATATTATAAAAGAATGGTGCCACACTTTTTTTGTTAGTAACATGTGTAAAAGTCGATTTGTTGTAATTGATTTCCATGTCCCATTTTTCACACCAAAGGTGAAGGGAATGAAGAACCCGGTTAATTCTGATTTGGTCGTGAATGTGTGTTACCGTAGAATAAATTAAACAGTCGTCAGCAAAAAGCTTCAATTTCACAGGGAACTCGACAATCTCTGTAATGTCGTTAATGTAAACCAAGAACAGCAATGGGGCCAGAACAGACCCCTGGGGAACACCAGAAAGCACTTCTAACGCAGGGGACAAGCACTCGTCCACACGCAGAACCTGCCTGCGATTGTGTAGGTAGGCTTCAATCCATTTTAGAATAGTGTCATTTATTCCTGCTTTTTGTAACTTGAAAAGTAATTTATTGTGCGAAACTTTGTCGAAGGCTTTCGCAAAGTCTACGCAGATGACGTCCATTTGTTCTTGGGCGTCTATAGCTGAAGTAAAATCATGGATAGTTTCTATGAGCTGGGTTACTGTAGAAAGTCCCTTTCGGAAACCATGTTGGTGCTGATAAAAAAAGTCGTTATTTTCAAGAAAAACGAGAATATGCTTACTTATGATATGCTCTAAGACTTTACAACAGACGCTAGTCAGGGAAACTGGGCGATAGTTATTTATTAGCAATCGGTTACCGGTTTTAAGAACAGGAGTTATGATTGCGCAACGCCAGTCTTGTGGCAACGAGTGAGTTTGCAATGACTTAACAAAGATATTGTTTAAGAAAAATGATACCCACTCGGCGTATCGCTTTAGAAATTGGGTTGGTATTCCATCCGGCCCGCTAGCCTTCTTAGAATCTAAAAGTAGTAGTTGGTTAAACACGCCTGCTTGAGTGACGACGAGATTTTCCATCCCACATGAAAAGGAAGACGGCAGACAAGCGACTGCGCAATCGCTGCTAGGCGCTGAAAAAACTGATTGGAAGAAATCATTAAAATGACTTGCAATATTTGCTTTTTGCGTTACTATTACATTGTTAACTTGGATCTTGTTTATTTGTTCTTTTTTATCATTCAGATAAAGCCAGAATTTTTGTGGTGATGTTTTCATAAAATTAGTTAATGTTTGGTTAAAGAACTGCTCTTTTGATTCCTTCAGAGCCGTTTTCAGTGCCCTTCGCAATTTCGATACCTCGGCGGAGGTATCGAAATTACAGTCTGAATTAAGCTTGTCCAGCTAAGCGACCGTTTACGAACATCGCGAGCGTCCTAAGCAGTGCTGGGTTACAGATATCTTTGTTTTATATATCGCATGGTCCAAGCATACGGCATCAGCGGTTATATATTTATAAACGTTGTGCGGCGTTAGCGCATTTTCTCTTGCTTTTTAGGGAAAGAGGATAACCGAATTTTTTTTCTGTTGTGTTCGTTCAGTTCTCTACGACGCACTCACACGTATTACGGAAATTTTGCGCTCAAAAATAGCCATCGCATTCTTTTTATGCGAACCCTCTCATATATTATGGCTGTATACAGGCCAAAAAAGGCAATGCCGAAGCACACAGTTTATATTTGTATCGTGCTGGCTCACCAACCGCAGTGATCGCTGTGTTGAGCAGTGCCATGGGCCTCATGCAACAAGGCTAGCGTAGACATATGGTAATTTCAAGCATACTAGACTTGAAATGCGTGAGAATGATGCCAGTGTATCACAAATATTTGATAACGCCTGCCGCTCAGATGTTTCATGGTTGCCTTAGGTTGGCCGTGCACGAGCATGCGCTCTTATGTTTTACTCTCTACGCCAATCGATCAGACAGTGAGCTGATTTACCATTTAATGCTGGTAATACAGAGACGCCGGTTTTCTTTGTTGAAGTAAGATCGATATAAGCAAAATAGTAAACAACACATACACGCACCGCGACTGATAATGCGCAGTACACTTCGGCTGATTGTGCGCGTCACATTTTTGCACCAACAGGACATATTTCTGCCTACAGTAGTTACCGATGCACCGAAAGGCTTTCCTGACGACCTTATATGAACTAACATGGCGTAAATTTCACAAAGTAAGTTCTAAAACATCTCGAAATCGTTCCGCAGCACGCGACAGCAATACTTTCAAGCAGCACCGCGCCGGATCGTCCAAGCCAGAGAGAAGGAAAGGTTCTCCACGCGTCCTATCCTCCTCACCCGATGAAACGGTCTATAACCACTCCATTGGTCCCTAGTTCCCTAGGTGACGGAAAAACTTTCGACCAGTCAATTCGTAGAAAGTCCTCGGGGCCGCCTTTGAGAGAAGGGGGTACGGGGTTTACACACACACATTCCGCACAGGTTTCAGTGCCCCCTCCGAGGGCCGACGACCTTTGCAGCACTCGGAGCTGACCTTCGCAGCGCGGCCGTCGTGGTTACCATTGCTTTGCGTCCCCGTAGCCAGGTGGTCACGGCCGACCTTAGCCGGCGCCCCTAAATTCCAGAGAGGACCTCGCACAGTGGTCTCCGCCGCTGCCCATTGTCTGGCGTCTTCAAAGGCCCGTGAAAAGGCACCGCAAGGCATCTCCTTCTAGGGAATCCCCCTGCTTCAGTCGAACCATGAAGGCGTTGGCGATTTCACTAACAATAGCTGATCGCGGTTAGTCATGCGGCGCCGAGGCGTTGTTGACGCGGCACCTCACGGTCCCTAGGAAACGAGTCACCGCGGCAGGTGTTGAAGGCCTCCATGCTATCTTCGGGGAAGCTCGCCACGCTCGCAGCTGCAGCTGGCTGCGAAAACTTGCATGTTGCCACCTCGGCAGGCTATTCCTAACAGCACGTAAACCCCATAATTTTTTTATCAATTTGGTGACTGCTGTACGCATACTGGTCAAACTAAGAGGCAATGTTTCTTGTACCATTATCTGCCGATAGCATCCTCTGCTTCACAAAAACAAAGCACACTGACATAGCGTAATAATGCGAGAGCATTACTTAGCTCATTAAACGGCCCCTCCGTCATCAGAAACCGGTGGCAGAAAGCCGTCGCCGGAAAACAGCACACAAATTCCGTAATTTCCACCTAATGAATAAAAAACAAGGGCGGCCATGGTGAGGATTCTATTCATTGCTCCACAGCCACTGCTACCACTAGGTAGCCGAGCGCGCTAACCACTGCGCCATCGTTGCATTGTGCCGCATTGAAACACGCAACAGGGACAAATATCGTCGAGGCTGTGCACGTGGTTGGGCGCTGCCTGGTGGGCGATTTCCTAGGCGGCGCATGATACAAGGGGCGACCCTTTCGGCGCTATGTAGTCTTCATCGTCCGAAGGTGAATAGGGTGAATGGCTCTCGTTTACGTCACCAAGCGAGACAGGAAAGTGTGGTCGGACGCTCAAGTTCACTGCCGACGCAGTACAACACCATCGCAACGCAGCGAAACGTAGGAAGCAGAGCGGCTGAAACAAAACAACGTTCACAACGCAAGGCCCCTCACTCTCTCTTCCTCAGTCAAACTACTTGCAGATAAAACCTTAATCCAAACTAAACTAGAATATGCGTGCGCTATTTATGACAACCATCAGGTTAATATGATTACTACCATTGAATCGGTTCACAACCGAGCTGCCAGGTCCATTCTTTCTGACTACTCCTATAATACAAGAGTTTCAGCCTTAAAATCTAGGTTGTGCCTTTCCTCGCCCACGTCCCGCCGCGAAAGTGCTTGTCTTCTTTTATTTTTTAGGTTCTTTCATTTACAGCCCGCAGGTAACCAAGCCATCATTCTAGCCCATCGTTTTTTCCGCCACACGCATCCTAATGGTGTGTATCTATCAGGTGCCCATTCCACTACATATAAACTTTCTTTTTTCTCTATACACAGCCCTTGAATGGAATACCCTTCCTTCTGACATCGCCCTAATCACTGACATTTCTCATTTCAAAGCTGCCATTGAAGACCTTCTTTCAAGTCATATTACCTAACCTGACACGCCGTTTTTCAATATGTGCCCACACCTCATTTAATGTCCTATTCAGGGACTTTTGAGGTATAATAAATAAATAAATAAATAAAAACGCGAAAGGGCAAATTGAGCACGGCGAGCTGCGATGGCTGCAGTTAGCAACGTGCACCTCCGAAGACCCCGACAGGCAGACAAACGGCGAGCACAGCGGTGCTGCGATCAAGGCAGCAGCGGCAACTTTGGGAATTCAGAAACGCCGAGTATGAAACGGCAACGAAGGAGTTCGCCAAAACGTTTATTCGGAATCCGTCGGGAAGTGGTTGCAACGTTTGCGACAGACTGTGGTTTAAAACGGACGTCACACCCGCACTGGCACGATGCCACGTTCCGGAGCCGGTGTGACGTCCGTTCTAAACCAGTCTATCGCAAACGTTGCAAGCACTCCCCACCGGATTGCCTACGAGCGTTGTAGCTGCAGCTTGCAATTAAAGGTTCGCTGAGAAGTAAGAGTTCGTGGATGTTATGGAATAGTAATGGCAAAGTTCAGAATTGTGTGATCGTTGAATCCATCGGTAATGGAACTGGCACTAGTATTCTAGGGTTCTGATGTTAGAAGCAGGTCGAGGATGTTAGTATCGCGTGTAGGTTGGCCGACAAACTGTACGAAGGAAAAGTCAAGGATGTGATCAACGATTTCCTTCGTGGAGCGAGAGGAATATGTGAAAGATGGCGAGCTGATGCCGCCGTAGGTAAAATCACCCGTTAAGAAGGTATTTCTTTTGGGGAACTAAGCTGAAATAGCATTAAGGATGTCGCGCATATCGGAGGTAAAGGAACTAGAGTTATTTTATGGCCTTACTGCTATTATTGAATTGCGAAAGGATGATGCAACGTAGACTCATAGTTTGCAACAAGCTGACAATTTATAATACAAATGAATGTATGTGCTTTTAACTACAATTAAGACACCGGTGCCCTTCTATTCTCGGGATCTTTTCGAGATGACGTAATTGTTAGTATCAGGCAGAACCTCATCATCTGAGATACCCGAGTAAAGTGAAGTTTCCGTCAGAGCTAGTGTACCAAAGTCGCTGTTTTCCGGGTATGATTTAAATTCCACCCGTTTTGAAAGGATACAGAGTATGTTATTATATGAAAAAGATAATCGCGATGAGTCGCTTTTCTGAAACTGCGATTGCAAACGGATGATAGCATCTGCTGATTTTGCCCGTGCGATCTATCGTGTCGATTGAACAACTGTACCTGATATTTTGTCGCACACATAGGTAGTGTTATCAATGCGTAGCTTATCAATATTTTATTTTATCAGAATTTTTTTTATTTCACAAACTGAAAATTTGTTTTAGCCTCCCGCGTCTGCAAGGAAAAATTTTCGCGTGCTGCAAATTCGCCGCCTAGAACCCCTCCTCTGAAAGGTGCTTTCTGTCCTTGGAAAGTCCATATTTAGTATGTATTTCCCTGAATTTCTCTGCATAGTACTTTACTAGGCGATAAGCAGCTCTATTTGGGACGTACAAATCAATACTTATACCGCGTTTCTGTGAGCAAACTTCTTTTACTTCGGCGATTTTTTTTTATTGCAATCATCGTGCGAGTCTGCTATGCCGGATAAAAGTACATTTTAGCGTAGAAGCTAGTACTGGGCGTAATCGCAACGTGATTCAATTGTGTTAAGTTTGTCGCAGATGGCAAAAATAGATTCGGGTGCTCCTGTACATGAATCAAGTTTATTTTGCAACGCTTCGATTGTTGCCCTCGATTACACGGATTCGCGCGGACAACTGCAATAGCTCAACCACCCTCGAAAGGTGCACGCTAGTTTCTATTTCAAGAACATGCGCGCGGCTTGCGATAAGATATAGTGAGACGAAGTGAAGTGAAAGTACTACTTCCCATTTCTGCGCACTCATTTTACAGCGAAAGCTGTATATGGCTAACCTTCCGTAGTTTTTCGGCGACTGGCCACAGAAACGGGCTTAGGGATTTCTAACAATCCCATACGGATGCAGTACAACGGCGCAGATGTCAAAATGCGGAACAGATTAGAACGCTCACCATGAACAATAGCGAGACGTCAAGGTTATCGCAGTATATACAGGAGAGGTATCGGCGCTAAAAACAGCTGCGTTATCGATGGGGTGGACACGTATAGTTTGTACACCCAAAGAACAACATGTGTACGAGGAGCGCCGCAGGGAACAGCAACGAAAATGTAAACGGCGCTGGCGCGAAACGACCACCGACGAAGAACGTTCCCGCGATGCTGACGACATTCGTGAGCCCGTGCACCTCTGAATGAGCAGCGACGCCAGACTCGCAACGCAAAGAATGACCATTCTACCTCTGTGAAAGTGGAATGGCAGCGAAAGCACTACGCTTTTCATTTGAGAGCGTTGACTGTCGTCAGCTTTCGCTGCCATTCGATCTTCGCGGAGTGGAATGGTTGTCATTTTTTTTTCGTTTTAAGAAACAAAGAACGTTGAGTGGACGGGACAGAACACTTCTTTCCGTTTACGAACTTTTTGCGTGCTCATTTCGTATATTCTAAATCTGGAACCGCGTGGGAAGTGGCTGATGGCGTGTGCTGTCGCCCATGCCTACGCTCACCCTCGCAGCTTGCTGAGCGATACCAAAGTCTGCTCGCGCTCGGTGACCTGGGGCGCGATCGGAGGCCTTTGTTCGATACGCATTCTGTTCGGTTGCTGCAACGTCACAAAATGGCAGTATGCAAAACTTGTGAGAATGGGGCGGAGAGAGCAGCCAATTGGCAAGCGGTGAACTCCGCGGAAGTTTACTTCCCTCATTTGTCGTCTGCTTGCAGACAGTATACTACAAAAAATGAGATGTTTATCTTCTTCCAATAAATGAAATCTTTATCTAAATATTTTTTTCTTCTCGAGCCTAAACACGTTTTGAAATAGTAATAGGTGTCACTACTACAATTTATGACTATTAGTTTCTCTGCGTCGTCCCTAGGTGATGTCGCTCACAGCGAGGAAAAAGAAAAAAAAAAGAAGGGAACGACGGGAACACTGGCGCACTTGTCAAGACGCAACAACAGCATTCCAGTGGCTCATTGGCATCCTATAATGGGGTCGAGTGCGCCGCGCAACCAACGAACTATTTGTTTCGAGAAACGAAAGCAAGCCGGAATTCGCTTGCCGCCATTTTTTCAAACACGTTTCGCACCTCCACTGTTCTCGTTCCTCCTCAAGCAACGCCAATGCAACAACCGAGGTTCTCATCTCAAGCGCCATTTTCTCCAATTAAACTATGGATTGGATCCGAACGTGCCATTCCGCGGCCGAAGCCGCCACCAGACCACCAGACGCTCCAGTCCACCAGACGCTCCATGCGAAGCCGGTCTCGTAACGAGCGTGTGCTCGCTCCAAACTTCGCAACTCCCGTCGCGTTCAGCGCCTAGCAGACGACGTGCTCGTTTACAAGATGACTGACAGGAGCGTGTCGTCATATTGACGTCATCAAAAATGTGGCCACGCCCCGCGACTGGCGACGTCGGCGCGGAGTAGGTCCATCGCGCGCGCCGCTTGAACGCATTGATCTCTGGTTGTGCGCATATGAAGATGGCAAAGATAAGACAGTGAAGTTTTAGAGGCGTCAAAGAATGTGAGGTGCAGCAAAGGAAGCAAAGCAAGCGTTAGACTAACATACATCTAAATAGAGGCATCATATTTGTAGCTTTGCATTGTTTGAACACCATGATTTCTAGTTCCTCAAAGTTTTACGGTCTAGATGTGCAATGGTTTGTCGGGATTTTACAGCGAAGCTGTTAGCCTCTATACTTCGTTCCACCCATAGCACTAAATGCTGTCAGACTTCTTGCAGTGGGTTCGTTCGCAATTGGACATGGTTCGATGTTTTTTTATCGCAATTGAATGTGACTGTTTTTTTATGCAGGCTCAGTATTGAATGAAACAAGTCTTAATCTTTAGAAACAAACACACTTTCGTATACAACTGCTATTGCATCGTTTTTGGTAATTTTTATTTTTTATTTTTATCTTGTTTCTTTTATTTCTGACCCCTTGCGAAGCATCTCGCGTGCATACTTCCGACAGCAAACGCTGTTCGCGCGCAGCCAAGCATGGACGGAACGCGCGGAGTGATAACTTTCATTGACTAAACTTCTTGCGTAGCTTCCACAGCGTTGTCTGCTATGTATGGAATGGGGTATAGTTGATCGGGATTTTTATGTCTGTGCTCACCGAAGGAGCAGACCTCGCCGCAAAAGGGGTTTGTGCTTGAGTTTCCGCGTAGCAGAATTGTGCTTACTCGTAAATTGGAATTACAATCTTTTGCTATCGTGTCTGCAGATTGTGTGGAAGTCATGCTTTATGAACTTTCTGAAGCATTTTACTTTGACAAATTCAATTAGTTAAATAAAGCATTTGCACTAGGCGGCGGGGCTAGAAGAATGAGGATGCATGCTGCACTTCTGAGCGCATGCGCGTGTAACGTACGTCGCTTGTGGTGCTGGTGCTTGCGTAAGGTCTTCTAACGTCAGTTGGGGTGGTGGTAATTGCACGGTATATGTAAACTGGTATAGCGAAGCTTCCATAGCAGCCCGCATGTCATGAAAATGGCGGCTCGTTGCAACCGTCGACATCGACGTATCGTGGAGACAACTAATAGCAAGCAAAAAAATCTATAAAATTAAAAAGTCACGTCACAACCGGAAATGGCAGCGACATCATCATCTTATGCTACTTAGCGCGAATGTTTGAATTTCTTTAGCATCAGCCGTTTTGACCGCTACGCCTACAGTTATTTTTCTTTTGAGGCTGAGGTGAGCTTGTGACTCGCCTCAGCTGAAACGTCAGCGTGTCCTTTAACTATAGAAGTGGCGTATGCCCTAATGTGAACATAATTAGGCTGTTATTGACGACAATTGCTCCAGTAGCTTCATTAGGAAAGTGAGCGCATAGGATGGAAATAAATGACAGAGCCACAGAGGTTTCAAAAGCAACTTCACTTTTATTCGTCTAGAATAATGTAACTAATATAATTGACCAAACGAAACCTGTTTCAATGCATGAAAAGTACTATGGCTAGCAGACAGTCGTAATGTATAGCAACATATGTGAATCGTTTTCACAGAATCATTCGTAATTCCTTGTGACCCCATCTATTCAAATGCAACAGTTATCAGACAACACAACATTGCCCCACATTATCATTTAGAAAACAATCGCCTCACTAATTATGCTGCCCGCCGGACACTCAGGGCCTGTGTTACGGAGAGAAAACGGACATAGCGCGACGTTTCTTCGTGTACCGTTCCGCACTTATCGACAGGCACTTCAAAATTCATGTCAACAGGTCTCAAACACTCAGGAAAAGCAACTTCTACTTCGATCATTTACATAGGCACATGTGTGTACGCCTCACAGTACTAACAGGTTTTCACGGAGCTTTTAGATTTGTCGACAATCTTTTAATGTTCCTAGATTGCCCTAGTAAGTGTTTCCAAGAAAAATGTGCCTTTACGATTTTTCGCGACTGTTTGAGATCCCTTGACGTGACTTTTGAAGTGCCTGTCGACAATCAGCTTCGGTTTCTTGACGATCAGTTCATCTTTACTGATGGTAAGACCTGTTGGGCTTGCAGCCCACGAGCTAAAAAACCTCTTCTCCAATTTCATTCAGGCCATTCGAAGATGGTTTTGAGGGGGATAACTAACATGTATTTCAAAAACGCCCTCAGAAAATCAAGCCCACATCTAATGAAAATCAGTCTCCAGCAGCTGTCTGAGCATCTGAAAGAGGTTGGTTAAACTAACCATGTGTTGGTGTCGGTGGCGGAGAGATTGCTAAACTAGGAACGTTAGAGAAATTGCTACCGTGAGGATGCCAGATCTAGCAGCCGTGAGCAGGTGAAAACCAATGTGATTCCATACATACATCAGGCATCAAATGCCCTGAATAAATAGGAAGTCGCGCTAACGTACGGGTTGTTTTTTCAGCTCCAAATACATCCAGTACCTTGCGCAGAGCCACTAACCCAATGGGGACGAAAAGGCGGGTGTGTGATAACAATCACAAAGATCCGTTCCTAGGATGCGCGGTAGAGGTGGTCTATCGCATTCCGCTGTCATGTGGCAAATGCTACATAATCCAAACCGGAAGATGCTTCAATGAGCGCTTAAGAGAGTACAGAAATAAGTGTCACAGTTTATCAGGTGACGGTTTTCTTGCTTTCCATTCTAAAATGTGTCCATGTCAGCTATGTCGCCCAGTTCTACAATATACAACTATTATAGATTGGGCCGGTTAAGCGCGAGTGTGTAAGATTGTAAGAATAATTTAATAGTAGAAACGGAGCAAATCCTCTCGTCTGCTGACCAATGCATCAGCAAACCACAACTATCATTGTCCGTGAGAGAGTTAGATTACTTGCACGTAGCATGAAGGCTGAGCGCATTTGCTATACATCATCAAGGTTTTCTTGTGTTTTCCAGATGTACCACTTTTAGATGGTTTTCATACCTTCATACGCGTAAGTGTATATTCATGGTTGATATCGCTCTGCACGTGGTTGTTTGGGGTTCAAGTGTGACCAATCCCAGAAGTAAATTTTCGTTGTTTATAGTTAGCACTTGTGTTTGCTTAGTTTCTTCTTGTGTCCTTGCTTTGTTGCGCTATACAGATACCCTTCAGTGATGACCGACCAACATGCCCATATCACCACCCTCGGCGATTCTCCGAACGGTAATTGGGAGGCCGATTGGCGACCTTCGACCAGGCCCGGCGAGCCGCAATAGCCGGTGGGGCCCTGGAAGAGTGGCACCACCCGCAGTAATCAAGCACTATTATCATTTCAATAACGTTGTTTCTCCGTCTCTCGCTCGCCGCTGCTGCCGCTCCTCATAACGCCACCGTTCTGACAGCGAGTGTACATAGTGATCAAACCAGCTGCGTTCGTGTTTGCCTGTGCGCGCGGGACATTGTGCTTGTAATTTAGTTAGTAAAGCAATCTTTACAGCATTTTAGGCAGCTCATAAGCCAGTTACCTTACTTCGTATAGCTGTCTCATGATTTACTATCGCGACCAATGCTTCGCCTGTCGGGCATAACTGGACTTTTTTCTAATCATAATAATTTAAAGTTCAGTCAGAAAAAGAACAGCTAACAATTTAGAGTACCACTGACTGAGTTTTGTGTAATTAAGAAACTGTTAAGCAGGTGACGCTGGTGCTAGCCGTTTCCAACAAACGACCACAGTCTCAGCGAGCGGCTGAGTGCGTTGCTCAACTAGCCATCTAGCGAAACGGAAGCCGCCACAAGATATCATGCAACATTCTTCTAAGCGCAATATCTATTGCCTTACGGTGAAATAAAGAACGCAGGCTACTTGGGGCGGCTCCTCATGCGTCAGCACTGGCTCGATTAGAGGTCATTTAAGCGTCCGTCGAACGTTTTGTCGCCTAGTGACGCATTTGCATTGGCAGCGCGTAAGGCCGATGTTTCCTTCTTCTCCTACTCCCTTGTGCCGTTGTTTTCTTGTTATTTTGCTTTGTGTAACCCATCGCTAAGCCATTATCCGGAAAGAACTTTGCCGCTGACCCTGACCACATGCATCACATTCCAGTTCACGGGCAGCGGTGCTACGCGATCTTCTGCAACATCGTAATGCAATGAGCAACAAAAACAATTATGACGGATGTGGTGCAATTTAGTCCTCCTCCAGCGGGTGTTTCTTGCTATAAGAGGAAGCTTCAGCTCAGCGCTACCAGCGCCGATTTTCATATTCTGATAAATCTGGCGGCAGCGCTTCTCTTAACTCGGCAACTGCTGAATAGGTTTGCATGATATGTTCGCTGCGTCTCACAGGAGGACTCAACTTCTATTGAAAAAAAAAAAACGTAAATGAATTATTCTGATTCTTCGGTTTTTCATGCCGGAACCACGATATCGTTATGACACATGCCGTAGTGTGCGGCTCCAAATTAACAAGGACGCACCGGCGTTGTTGAAGGCGCGCCCAATGCTTGGCGCACGAACGCCTTTGCATTCCATCCCCATTGAAATGTGGCCTCAGCGGCCGGTATTGAACGCACGACCTCGAGATCAGCAACGCAACGCCGTAGCAATTGGGCTGCCGCGGTGGGTATTGTAATAATGGAGCCGTTTCTAAATTAAGAGTCCTCACTGAATTCTGATAAGATATGAATGAAAAAAAAAACATATTCCAATTACAATATTGTCGCTTAGAGATTACGGAAAGTAATCACAATTCTGCAAACAACAAATAATGTAGGGTTTAAACCCAAAGAAACTGACCTGTTTTGCTATTGGGCTCTAGAACATGCCACTAATTGGCGAGTAAGGCTGTTGCAAACTTTCCATAAAAGGAATAGGCACTTGGTTTTTAGACAATTGGGGGCGAGGAGTTACAGAGTCGCCATCTGTCGGAAGCGCCTCCCTTGCGTACACTCTAAGAAAAAAGAGAGTAAAAAGTGAGTCACGGCAACTTGACTCTCTTTTTTCTTACGAAGACCCATTTTCGCGTGGGTAGAGTCACAAAACAAGAGTCAACATTCGTGTATGGTTCGTTTGACTCTTAATAGCACGCGAAGAGTCGTCGTGGCAGATGGCGACTCCTCTGATATTCGAGATGAGTCTGGCGAGAGAAAGATTAAAATGCAGGAGAAGAAATGCCAGATGATGTCTTCTGTTTTAGGCAGGCCCTCGGGTTCCTGTCCTGGTTGTAATGCGGTGTATCATTCTTTCGTCCTTGTCATGTTCTGCAATTACATCGAACTCTAAATATTGATTTTTCTTGAACATGTTTGTTAATATCTCACACGCTTAAGCGATAGCTCGTTTCCTATGCTAAGGAAGACGCGGAATTGTCACACTGGATTCTTACGATCAGTAAATGTAAAATAAAAGCATTGGCTACTAAAGAGAGCACAGCAACGAGATAACAAGTTCAGTAGGCGCACTCAACAGTGTCGATTGTAAATGTAATTGCGCTACGTAAAATGAAATGTTGAGGATTTAGGTTCGAAAATCAAGATCTTGTTATGAGTTGCACGGTAATAGAAAACTGCAGATTTATTTTCAGCAGCTCGGGTTCTTTAACGTGCACGGAATGCGCAGTATACGCGCGTTTTCGCATTCTGCCCCCATTGGAATGCGACTGCTGCGGTTGTGATTGGACCCGTAACCACGAGCTCAGCAACGCAACACCAAAGCCACTGAGCTACCGCAGTGCGTTGCGTTCCGCGACCAGAAGCAAACATTAGCGTACGCAGCACTGCTTTTGAACCCCCTAGAAATGTAAAAACAAAAATGTAGCAGTTTCCCCACAATGCTGCATGAACCACTGCACGAACAACTGCACGAACTAAGGTTCATAGTTTCATCGCCTGAATAAGCTGCAGTAAACAATCGCTTATTCCGTAAATTAGCAAGCACGGAGTCACGCGCGCACGTGCAAACATGAACAAATCTCACTCAATGACCGCGAACACTCGCTGTCACAGCGTCGGCGTGATGAAGGGCGCGAACAGAGCGGACAGAACGCTTTTGCTGCCTTGTCCTTCAAAGCGTCTCTGAAACTTGAAATGGCGCTATAAAAGCGCCCTCCCCCCCCTCCCCCGCTTTACACCCATCGGAAATTATCTACAAGACCGAGCGAGTGGCACCAGACCGGGTTAGAGCAATGGCCAGAGGAGAAGCGCGCTAAACCAGCACCTCGTTTCCCCGGCTTGCGCGCATTTTATCACGTGACCACCTATAGCTACTTGGGACACCCATCCAGGCACTGTAGATCTCGGCTCACCCTCGTACACTTCCTTTAACGCGTACAGCCAACGGCGCAGGGTATGATCTTATCGCACTCGACTTTATACGTAAGCTCACGGCAACACCGATAGATATATTTTGGCGGTTTTGTCCATATAACTGCTATCGCAAAATTCGCAATAAGTAGACAATTTTACTAAGGACCAACCACGCTGCTTCTCCATGTCGTGATATAGCGTGGAACGATTGTTCTAGAAAATGTATTGCTAAATCTCCGCCAAATGACTACGCTCGCATTTGGTGACAGCGGCACACAGTCGCAAGAACTTGTTGAGGAAATACCGGAGTTCTGGCAGCTTCAGGTGCACTAGATCATTCACTAACATCGGCGGCTTTGTAGTTCTACCTTACATCAGAGCAAATTGCACTCGACTGAAATCAAGGGCCGCCGCACCGTTATGGCTAAGCAAATTAAGGACAATTACGCCGCGTCTTCACACTTCGAGCACGCTCCGACAGCCCATCGATAGATATTTCAAACGCAACCACACTCGGACAAGCAAATTTTGCTTCTGCCAAGTGAACATTGAGGGTATTTCAAGACGCGTGTTAAATTCATGGCTGTTTCATTCGTGAACATTACTTAAGTGACCTAAAATTATCAGTGAGCAAAACAGTTCTTATTTCAACGCGAGGAAACAAAACCGAAACTTGCGCAACTGTTTTGCTCAGTTGTGCAGATACAAAATAATTCAGAGCCGAAGCCGTCCATAGCATGACGCCATTTTGCACTTGCGCTGCATCACGCGCGAGTACGTTGTCGTTGAGTGGTTCCGAAATCGCTGCATTAGGAGCGACTGCAACCAGGCGTTGCGGCAAGTTACGGTGGGAGCTTCTGTCCGTGCTGTGTGATTGCGACGAGGGGGACCACCGCCAGCAGCAGCGTGTCGCCGATTTCGTCTTTGCCGACATCGAGCAAGTGCAGCTCGCCGGACCGTCACAAGTGCCCGAAGTGCCGTGGTTTGCCTTGCATCTTTCATTGTGATATGGGAGATCGCAACGGACAGAGACGACCAGACGCATTCGAACGACTACCAACGGGGAGTGACCTGTGCCATATTTCTCTTAACGTCTCAGGTAAGCATATCAGCTTTTGTTCCGAGTTTACAAACGGCGCGTACTCGGCCCTTCCGGTATGGCTACATTTTGCGCCACGTTTCTCTTGGCAGTTCACAGACGTTTCTTAGGCATGCGAGCGCGTATGTATGCGAAAATACTACTGGCAGACAGAAGCCTCGGGAGAGCATCTGAATGTATAACGAAGCTTTACTGTCAGGAGAAACACAGTTCTTAACGACTCTAGTGACGAGTGGCCTGTCGTATGGAAAAATCCGTAGAATATCAAGTACTGCGTAACTTGAATTGTAGACACAATACTAGCACCAGTGTGACTTTCGCTGGCGAAGAAAGGTCGTCTAAAAGACAGCTTGTGTATTCTGAAGATTTACTAGCGCTTTAGGTATATTACAGCCAATAATAAAAGCGCTAAACGATGTATGGCAGTGTGAGGCGATGTGGCAGCACAGATATTTGAAGAGCGGTAAAGCGGCCGCATGCACAAGCCAACAGACACAGCGCTTTAAAAGCGCTGAAAGAGAACAAATTTTGTGTGCATTTGTCTGTAAGTAGAAAACACATTAGCTCACAATCTAAGCCCATATATAATGTATTATTTTTTACGTAATCTATTCCGCAGTTGCAAATATTTAAAAGCATGAATTTGCTGCAACATTTATATAGTAAATCCTACTAGGCTTACAAAACCTGGTTGTGTTATGTGGTGAAATTGTAATATTGCTGCTGGATTTTTTATATTGAGTCCGGTGTTTTACGAAAAAAGAGTCCCTTTATTTGTAGTTTTATGTTAGTGCTTATACTTGCCAAGCGGAAATGAGTTGATTGCAAAGCTGTACCTTCCAGTGAGCTGCAAATGCACCCAAGTTTATCGTGTCTTGGCCATTGTAATGTGCATACCACAATTTTAAGTATATACAGCTGTAGTTGGCTTAGTCGCTGCAGCATATTTTGTAAAAGTACAAGGCCATTTATTATTTTGCTGCTTCCATGCAGAAATACCTTTTTTTCTTGTACCAAGAAACGCTGACAGTATTGAATGAAATGAAGTGGGGTGTATTTATTTTCTACAAACTTCATAAAGGAAATTTCGTCTGCCATGTTTCAGAGATCAGTTTACCTTCTTGTACTACACAATGCTTTATGTCCTCGGCTACTGCTGTTGTCCTCTGTATTTTTATAATTTTGAAATGTATTTTATTATAGGTAATGCAAGGAAGAAGTGCGCCGTGCAGAGCTCCACAGCCGGATCGCCAATGCTACTGAAGTGGGGCTCGGGCTAGATGCTGTTCGTAGTGTAACTGGCCAAGCCTACGCTGTTGCGTCTTCTTGTCCGCGTCCATCGTGCCGTCCACAGCCGTGTCGGACTTCTTTGCCATAATTGGTGGAGGTTTGCTGGGTCTCCTGTCATCCTGGAATTGCGCAGCCGAACTCTCCCTGCCATCATGACCACCGCAAGCGCCACGAGCTTACGACCACCTGCTCCCCTGTCCTCCATATGCCCCGGCACACTTCGTCAGCGGGACCCTGCCATCTTCAGTGGCACTGACGACCACGACGTTGATGAGTGGCTCTCGTCATACGAACGCGTCAGTCTGAACAACAAATGGGATGACATCCCGAAACTGACCACCGTCCCTTTTTACCTCACCGGAATTGCCCACTTGTGGTTTCGGAACCACGAAGGCGAAGTGCCAAGTTGGACGGTGTTCAAGACAAAGTTCAGCGAGGTCTTCGGCCGCCCTGCTGTTCAAAAGCTTCGTGCCGAACAGCGTCAGCAGTCGCGCTCTCAGCAGCCGGGTGAGACCTTTACCAGCTACATCGAACATGTCATCGATCTCTGTAAACGCGTCGATGCATCCATGACTGAGGGCAATAAAATCAAGCACATAATGAAGGGTATTGATGAGGACGCACTTCAGATGCTCATTTCAAAGAGCCCCTCTACTGTTGCACAAGTTATTGAAATCTGCCAAAGCTATGACGAGCTCCGCCGTCAACGCATCCTCACTCGACGTCCTGTTCCCCATCAGGAATCGTTGTCCGGCTTGACCTCCCCTATTCAAGATTCCACCCTCCTCTCGCAGATCAAGGCTTTCGTACGGGAAGAAGTAGCTCGCCGGCTCTCCCTCATTTTCAACCAGGCGCAGTCAAGTTCGTCCCTTAGTCCGGCCCTACGACATGTTATAGAACAGCAAGTGTCCGAGGTCCTTCCTCTGGAACGGGCGCCTCAACTCACCGCCCCATTGACTTACGCCGACGCCGTGGCACGACCACGACCGCCGACCTTCCGGGCTCCGCCTCCGATGCCTAGCCCTGTTTTTACCCTCACGCCGCCATGACCTCCAGCCCACCAAGTAATTATTCCCTGGCGCACAACGGACAATCGGCCAATCTGCTATTTGTGCTCTATTCCTGGACACGTTGCACGACTGTGCCGCCGCCGTCCACTTCATCCACGTGATGACCCACGCACAGCCGCGTACGACCATCCGTTGTCTTACGCTCCAGACCGCGATTTACCCCTTTCCCGCCCAAGCATTCGCCCAGTTTGCGACCGCCGTTCTCCTTCTCCTCGTCGTTGTTCGCTCTCGCCGATGCGTCGACGTCCCTCTACCGCTGACACGGAAAACTAAGTGTGCAGTTCCCGAGGCAAGAACTGCGTCATGGTCACAACGCTCAAGCCCTCTTCTTTCGCTGCCCAACGTTATTGATGTCGCTGTTGAAGGTGTCTCTGTGCTTGCCCTCATTGACACAGGTGCCGCCATATCTGTAATTGCCGAATAACTATGCCACTCAATACGAGAAGTCACGACGCCTTTCTTCGGTCCTTTACTCCGCACGGCCACAGCACAGCCCGTCCAGCCGGTGACAGCGTGCACCGCCAGACTTGAAATCAAGAAGTGCTCTACACAGTCGAGTTCGTCGTTCTTCGCCACTGTTCCCACGATATTATTTTAGGTAGGAACTTTCTCTCCCGTCACCAAGCTGTTATTGATTGCTCCCGTGCAGAAGTCGCCTTCTCTTCGCTTGGCAATGCCATATCTGATGACGTTTCGCTTTCCTGCACCATGTTGTCCCTCACTGACGACACCCATATACCTCCGCACGCATCCGTTCTGGCACCTGTATCCTGTTCCGTTGCCTCCTGCTCCACCATACTCTTCACGCCTTCCACTGCTTTCGTTCACCGCCACCTCTCACCAATCTCAACTGCTCTGCTTAGCCATCAAGCTGGTGCTACTCACCTACCTATAAACAACCACTTCCCATTCCCGATTACGTTGCTTTGCGGTGAATCTCTCGGCACTGTGGAGCCTTACGACACCATTACCACGTCGGAACTTCCTGTTGGGTCGTCAGAGGTCAACACCCTCTACTGTAGTCCCGTACCTGCCACATCGCCTGAAGACGTTTTCAGCCACGTCATCAACAACGCCTTAAGGCCCACGCAACGCCATGGCCTTCTCCGTCTCCTCGAGACAATTCGCCCTGCTTTTGACAGCCATAGCACTTCTCTGGGCCGAACGACGACTGTATGTTACCGTGTTGACACCGGTTCTCTCACCGCTACGGCAGCGACCCTACCGCGTCTCGTCGACAGAACGACGCGTCATTGATGAGCAAGTAGGTGACATGCTAAAGCGTGGCGTCATAGAACCGTCCGACAGCCCATGGGCATCGCCAGTTGTTTTAGTTAAAAAGAAGGATGGCTCGATCCGTTTTTGCGTGGATTACCGTCGCCTAAACAAAATAACCCGAAAAGATGCTTATCCATTGCCGCAGATCGACGATGCCCTCGACAGCTTACAAGGTGCAGAGTTCTTTTCCTCCCTCGATCTACGCTCTAGTTATTGGCAGGTGCCTATGGCTGCAGAATATAAGCCTAAAACTGCTTTCATCACATAAGATGGCTTATACGAATTTCGTGTGATGCCATTCGGACTTCGCAACGCGCCCGCGACTTTTGAGCAGATGATGGACACTATTCTTCGAGGCCTCAAATGGAACACGTGCTTGTGTTATTTGGATGATGTAGTAGTGTTCGCACCAGATTTTCCTACTCACCTTCATCGCTTGGAGCAGGTTTTACGCTGTTTCAGTGACGCTGGCTTCCAACTAAATCTGAAAAAAATGTCACTTTGGGGCACACAAGCTGACAATTCTCGGACATGTCGGGTCGATGACGGCGTTCTCCCTGATGCCGCTAAGCTTCGTGCTGTTAAATAATTCCCGAGGCCAACGTCTCTAAAAGACTTGCGCAGTTTCACTGGCCTCTGCTCGTACTTCCGCTGCTTTATTCGAAATTTCGCTTCGATTATGGCACCTCTGACAGAGCTTCTTCGGGGAGAACCCAATCTGACCGCGTGGTCCCCGACTTGCGATGATGCCTTCGCGACGCTACGTCGCCTGCTCACAACACCACCGATACTGCGCCATTTCGATCCCACTGCTCCCACGGAAATTCATACGGATGCTAGCGGTGTTGGTCTTGGCGCTGTGCTCGCCCAGCGAAAGCCCGGCTGCCAAGAATATGTTGTTGCTTACGCAAGCCGTACTTTGACGAAAGCTGAAGCGAACTATTCTGTCACGGAAAAAAAATGTCTCGCGATCATCTGGGCCATCACAAAATTTCGCCCATACCTGTACGGCCGGTCCTTCGATGCCGTTACCAATCACCACGCACTTTGCTGGTTGTCGTCTCTCAAGGATCCCTGCGGCTGCCTAGCCCGGTGGGCACTGAGGCCCCAAGAGTACGATATCCGGGTTGTCTATTGCTCCGGCAAGAAGCACGCCGATGCCGATGCTCTTTCGCGCTCGCCTGTCCACGCCGACATTGTCAGTCTGTCTGTCCTAGACGACCCACTTCTCCCATTCGCTTCTGTCGACATGGCTTTGGAGCAGCGAAAGGACTCCTGGATTTCATCTTTGATAGATTACATCTTTAATTCAACACGCCCACCATCCCGAGCGTTACGCCGACAAGCTTCGCACTTCGCTATCCGCGACGGAATTGTCTATCGCCGTAACTACAGTGCCGACGGCGGCAAATGGCTGCTTGTAATACCTCGGCAGCTCTGCACTGATGTATGCACCGCTTTCCACGCCGACCCTCAGTGCGCACACGCTGGTCTCTTCAAGACCTGCGCCAGACTACGTCATAGGTTTTATTGGCGTGGTATGTACACATTTGTGCAAAAGTACATTCGCTCTTGCACAGAATGTCAACGCCGGAAGCCTGATCCTTGCCGCCCTTCTGGACCAATGCAACCTTTGCCGTGCCCTTCGCGACCCTTTGAACGGGTCGGGATAGACCTCCACGGGCCTCTGCCATACACAGCTGCTGGCAATCGCTGGGTCATTGTAGCTGTAGACCATCTCATGAGGTATTCGCAACTCAAATCAACATTAGGGGGCGCTGCGAAGCCTGGCCCGGTCTGGCTGCACTATGCAGTATGGCGGCTTTACGGAGGTCCCCGCGTGCGCTGTCCTTTTTGAAAATATTAAGCGTCTTGCAGTGCGACGTTAATTCGCGCTGTTTTGTGGAGGCAGAACAGGTAGTGGACACCGAGCACCTCATATTAGTCGGCACCAGTGGCTGCAGTGAGTATTGAGATGGAAGTGGTCGCGCTGTGTGTGCAAACCTCCGGCGTGACAGCGGACCCGCACGAGATTGTGGTGAGAATCACCGATGCATTCCGGGACCCATCGATCGTGGAGGCAAAGTGCTCATGCACTGCTGGATTGTCACAAAAGTGAAGCACATCTCAGCTCTTTTGATCCACTGTTACAGGTAAGTCTTCCGTGACTCAGTCACTACATCGAGGCGCATGGGAGCGAAAAGCAAGCCCGCTGCCTCCACAGCCTTCGGAACAGGGTCGGGATAATGTAACTGACTCTGTTCCCATTCCAAACCTGTTCTATTCCTACGCCGCGACTGACGCCAAAGGTGCTGTTTCCAAATAGTTGTCAGGGCTAGGAATAGAATCGCGGAAAAGAGTCGGTTACATTACACCAACACAGCTCACATTTACTTTCAAACATAAAGGCAGGGGAAAAAAATGGATATCCTTGCATACTGAGCGTGTAGCAAGGAATCAAAACGCGAGCTTTTCACTTTGTCATGCAGCCTAGTTTATCATGTTTTGTGAGAGTGTGGCTAAGCTCTCTTCCTAGTTTTGCGTTCCGGAAACTTTTATTTTCTATTTTAAATTCAAGATAGGCGCACAATGACTGCTGCTTCGCTTAGGCGTAGTTACTGCAGTAGGTTGATCACTGTTTCTGTCGTAGAAAGAAGCGCGAAAAGGAAATCGAATGACCTGCTTTCAATAAGAACCTGTGCAAACCAGGTGCAGGTTTGACTTGTGGTGCATGACCTGATCGTATCTAATTACGGCCTGCCTCATGTGCCGCCACAACTGGCTGTTATGTAAGCTAATGAAAGGGGAAAATCTGTTTCTGTGTAAGCTAGTGGTGACACCTTTGCGCCAACCTGAACTGATTTTGCATGTTCCTCTATTGTTGAATCATACATTTTAAGGCTAGGTTCGCCTCCCAACTGCTTATTTATTTCAGACGCTAATATCAGATCATTGCTTCAATGTTTACACATTTTCAAATTAATGTGACGCTTACTTCCCAGCTAAACACTTCTAGCCTGGCAAGCGAACATTTAGACCCAGCTTATTCCGTTTGTGTGATTACGAAATGAGTGGGCTTTTCTTGTTTTTTCACGAACACAGCTGCACTCATGGTTGAAAACAGGAGTGAAAATTACTGATGAGCTAGGAGCACGGTTACATTTGGAAAGACCGGTGTTCACATACTTCGTGAAGAGGAACTTGTTCAACTTTTCATCGTGTGCTGTACAGTCTCTCAGAACTATGTATTACTTGGTGCAGTGATGCAGCATATGGTACCAGTGATCTTTTGCAGAGTTCTTGTTCTGAACTATGTTGTTTTTAATTAGTATTATCATAGCCCATATAAAACAAAAGTAAGTCACACACATAAATGCATATGTTGCAATTGAAAGGGTTATTAACACATGCACTGTATGGTCATGATACATTTGAGAGCAATCTTTCTAAATGTGGTTTTTGGGGACTCGATGGGACACACAGAAGAAAAAATGCACACACATCATCACTGCACTGCAGGTTTTTGACTGATTGAGAATGTTATGCTGATGAACTTGTTGACTACGACTTGTGTATCTCAGTTATGTTTTGTGCAACAAAAACCTCTTCCAGATCAGGCCTTGGGTCCCTGCCGCCACTTAGCTGCACATATGTGGGGTGTGCATGGGGCACAAAAAAGAAACTTGTGCAGAATATGTATGCACCTCCACCCATTCGGACATATTTGCCATGTGAAGCTGCCTGTCCCTCCTCCGCAAGTTCCAATTACTGACGCCGCACAGATGTTGCAGATCCTCCAAAACAGTGCTCCAAGTTCTGCTATTTCAGTGTTCAAGTAAGAGAGCACCAGTAACGCATTTGTGAACCGAACTCTTCTCACTCCGATGATACACTATAGCTGATACACTGTAGCTGATATTTTTCACATGTAAAATGCAACTAAGATAGCAGCTACACCTTAGTGCTAAATTTTATTTCTGCATGTTTTACATATCTCTTTCTTTATGAAATCCAAAGACACTGCTGCAGTGCAAGCACTTGTAAAGTCATAGAGAAGGAACCAGCCTGTAAAGCACATCATCCTCAGAACAGCCAAACTGGCGTAGTGGCTGTAGTGTGCTGCTGCTGAGCATGAGTTCACAGCTTTGATTCAGGATGTGGCAGTCCATTTCAATGGAGCTGAAATGCGAAAACCGGTTGGTTAGGCTCACGTTAAAAATCACAGGTGGCGGAAATGAATTGTGAGCCGTGCACTACAGTGTCTTGTATAGTTGAGGTGTTGCTTTGGGAGCTGAAACACAGTGAATTAATCAAACTACCTGCAAAGACCACTCGTAATGTTTATTTGGCACACAATGGCCGCTGTAGCTTTTTCTCAATGAAATGGGGACAACCATCAAATAGTAGCACCAACCAAAAGCTGAAGCCTAAATAATAGTTAACAGAAGAAACTTATTTTGATGTTAACAAAGGCAAGATGGCAAGCTTGATTAGCGACCTGCTTGTCCATGCTCTATTTAACGTTTTGTTGAAAAGAGGTATGGTAATTGCTTCTGATGTATGTCAGATTGGCCTCAAATGTTTATATGTTACCCAAAAGTGGTTTGTGCTTGTAAAACTCAGGTGATAACCAAAGTGATAAAAATAAATCTAATTTCCCTCTCCGCATAGCGAAGGCTGGACAATGCAATTTTTGGTGCTATAAAAACACTTGTGCGAGACATGAAATGCCCAGAGGTGGTGTTCATTCATGTTTCACACAGCTACTTTTCTTTAATGCTGTTAATGCAGCTGCTGAACCACTGGCCACACTCATTTACACATATGGATACACCATATAACTTTAAGGTGATCGATAGCGTTAGTAATTTATGAATTAACCTTTTGCAGGGATAGCTGATAAAAGCCTTTTTTGTATGCCACATTATTACTGTTATGAAGTAACTGCTATCCCCTTGCATGAGCTGCACAGTGAAAGTATACCAAGGAATGAGTGAATGCACTGCTCACAGAAAAACCCTGACAAGTTGGTGCATGTCCTAAGCGAGATTTTTGTAGGTTTTATAATGAGACAACATTTGGGCTCACCACAAAATATAGTAAATCTGAGGTTTTGTTCAAAACTAGTAGAGCCAAGCTAATGTCGTAATCTGGCTCTCTTTCCTTAGCTCGTATGATAAGAGTGGGCTGTGTCCTCCACCTCTCTTCTCACAATGTAAAGTTCAGCAGCCTCGTAACATTTAAGAGGAGGTACAGGATTATTCTTCCACAGGGCGAGTGAATTTGAATGAACTGGAAGCATTTTTTTTCCTTCTATATTCATGTTGCGAGAACCATTTATGTGACGCTGATTTAGGTCACTAAAGGAACGATTGTTCTAAGCAAATTTATATGAAACACATCTGTGCATATTTAGAAGGCAGTTATAGCATGGTGATGACTATTTCGTAGTTGGGCGCGTGATTGCTATAAGAGCTGCATATGTTAGTAGGTTGATGGTAAAAACTCGATTGATGTATGTTGTTTTATTTGTTGCCACTACCATATTGTTTACTGCTGTGCAGAAAACGCAAAAGAGGGCAAAACAGCTCCACAACAGAGTCTCGGACCAAGAATGGTGAGTTCTGCTGTTGTCATGTGTTACTTTGCAGTCAAAGTTTCACGTTTAATTGTGCCTGTTCTGTGCACTGGGACATGCATGCTCCTACGCTATTGTTTAAGAACTGAAGTGTCTACAGCTTAATTAAAATTTAAAGGCAGCACATCTTGCTGACTGGAACACTTTCACATATGAATAAATTTATCATTTCAGATTAAATTGTGGATAATACAGAGGAAAACTTCACTGTGTTATGACATTAGGTCCAACATAAACTACTATACTATAAATGTATAAAAACACTTTTAAAGAGCTGTAGCAGTGTAGCTGTAGTGCCTATGTGCATTGCATTGCTGTAGTGCCTATGTGCAGTGTTGGTCTTCCAAAATTTGAACTAAGCGGTAGCTGTTTGCATGTCTCAATGTATTCCTGAGCATCACATTGTTGTTCTACGTATGCGCACCAGCGTTAAAGAATTGTTGGAGTGACAGAAAACTGTATTGCAGTCGCTATTTGGCAGGTCTGAAAGGTGATGGTGTGCTTTTGTCATCTTATCTAGTTGTGTCGAACACTCCTTGTGTCGAATTGTGGGGTGGCTGGCATTTCTTATCACATGTTCTATAAGGATCTATGCTCGGATCATTTGCTTGCATGCACTTCACTGATTACGCAGTAAGCCTCTCCTCAACAATAAAAAAACTTTAAATTATTCATTACCATGCATGCATGAGACAAATTGATATTTACATAGACTGCCATTCTTAATTGCTTGTTTGTCACCACCAGTGTGGACACTGGCCTACATTGGTGTATTTCGCTACACGGAAAGCCAGACATTCCTTTCCTGGAAGACTCATCACACTTTAATGCAAAGTACACACCATGATCACAGCTAAATAACTATAATTCTTCTGAGAGTGCACAAAAGGCTAAAAATTGCAAAGCAGCAGAAAGGAAGGTGACATAGCAGATTACACAGCAGTTTGGCATCCTCCTTTTGAAGGCATCTTTTTTCTGTATGACGTGCTTTCGTTTTTAGAGGCCACCCTTCTGCAGCTTTCTCTACAATAACAGGATGCATTATTTGCTACAACTACACATAGCCTACATGAGAGGGCATACAATGGCAACAGTTTCACTTTGGCACTGTTGGGGCAACTAAACAAGTCGGCATCTCATGACATTGAAAATATTTTTTCTTCTGTGCCTAAATGAGCAAGTGGCAACAACTTTCAGTACCGAGCTCTCCAATCTTGAAATGGTGCCTCCCCCCCCCCCCCCCCAGTGTAGGCTCTCTCCTAGATATAGTTGGTTATTAAGCACACGCTACTCTGAGTTTCATGCTTTTCAGTAGCATTTTCTATATTGTAAAATTTGCATAAGTTGCCCTTAAATAATTTTTTTGATATTCGTAGTTGCAGAATTGCAATTTTGGTACAGACTTATTACTCTGCTGTTGCTTTCTTTCTCCTGAGCCTGACGGAGGTCTGTGTTTAAGTTTGAAGCCAACCAAGCCTGCCGTTCCGCCCCACTTCCTATGTTGGAAATTCTGAGGGCCCAAGCAAATGAACTGAAGCAGAAGGCACCAGAAGACGTCATGCTCCATGTGTGTGAATTGTATGGTGGACAGCGTGCCAGGAGTGAGATTGAATCCTTGACACAGCGACAGTCGAATTCTGCACAATGGCACAGATATAGAAAGGGCCTTGTAACTGCAAGCATTGCTCATGCCTGTATGATTCGAGCGAAGACTTTTCTTCGTTCGAAAGGTGCGGCCAACATTGACTCATTTCTTATGCTTATTTTAAGAAGCAGAACTGTTATAACACCAGCAATGCATGTTGGGATTTTGAAGGAAAGTGCAGCGCGTATTGCATACAAGACATGGCAAGAAGCACTGGGGCACACACTTGAAGTGCGTCAGAGAGGGCTGGTTTTGTGCGAAGAATTTCCCTTCATAGGTTGTTCCCCTGATGGCTATGCAATTTTCTCATGTAAATGCTGCGAGGGCAAGGAAGTCCTCTTGGAGATTAAATGTCCAACGAAGCTGGACAACTCATTCAAGAACTATGACACCTTGGAGCCTAAATTAGAGCATTGTACGCAACTTAACGTGCAAATGGCTGTGTGTCATGTAAAGGAGGCCCATTTTTTGTTTATTGTAGTGACACTTCTTTTTGTTGTGCCCCCGCAGGGGTGTCTGCGCAAGCAGGCGTTTGGTGTGTTGCGACACCACGTACCCGAGCACACGAGGGTTGGACCCTCCCGCGTGTAGCCGTGCGCGGCTTAGCCGTGTCTGGGGAAAAGGGGATCCTGGGGGTTGAGCCGATGTTGGGTGTTTGGACCTTTAGGGCCCCCCGGCGGAGGCAACACACCCCTTTGGCCTCTCCTTCAAGTAAACGGCACCCCCGGACTGACCCACCCAGGGGAAATCGGTAGTTGCCTTTTCCTGTCTCTCTGTCTCTCCAGCCTTCGTCTTTTTCGCACTTTCCATCTTTCCTGTCTTCTCCTAGCTTACGCTTACTTCAAATTTTTCCAGGCAGCAAGGGTTAACCTTGTGTGAATAGCCAACCTAGGTTATTTCATATTTGGTTATAGTGATGACGTACAGCTGGCGTTTACAGGACCTATTCATACAGTCCCTGTAGCGTCCCCTCGTAGGGCTCCATGGTGGGTGGCTGGCGTTATTGTCGAAAGCTACATTTTTCTATGGAAAGTTCCTTCCCTTCAATTCCTGATCGCCCTCAAAAAAGAGGGCGCACCGAAGATGTAGTCCAGTTCTTTGGTCGTCAAAGACCGAACTTCCCACGGTACCATGTCATCCACTCTGAAAAATCTGATAAACAAGTCCGAAATATCTCCCCTTTTCTAGTCTCCAAGTCCTTAACTGATGCCCTTGGTCCAGGCTACAAGGTATCAAGGCTGGCAAGTGGTGATCTCCGGTTAGAACTGCATGATAAGAAACAATACGAAAAGTTGCCCAGTCTAGTGTCATTTGGGGATGTTCCACTGACAATAACTCCACACCGCACTCTGAACACCACCCGCGGCGTTGTCTCTGATGACGATTTGCTCCAGCTGACAGAGGCTGAGCTCTTGGAGGGCTTCAGTGAGCAGAACGTAGTCAATGTCAGAAGAATTAAGATGAGAAGGGATGGCAAAGAAATTCAAACGAAGCACCTAATACTCACATTCGGTTCAAGTATCCTGCCCGAGTCTGTGGAGGCCGGGTACATCAAGCTCCGTGTCAGGCCGTACGTGCCAAACCCACTCCGCTGTTTCAAGTGCCAGCGCTTCGGCCACAGTTCGCAGAGTTGCCGAGGCCGCCAAACTTGTGCTAAATGTAGTGCCCAAGAACACACCACTGAAACGTGTGAGAATGCTCCCCACTGTGTAAACTGTGATGGGGAGCACGCCGCGTACTCGCGGTCGTGCCCCTCCTGGAAGAAGGAAAAAGAAATAGTAACGATCAAAGTGAAAGAGAATATATCGTTCAAAGAGGCACGAAGGCGGGTGGCATACCTGCCAAAGAAAACCTTTGCCGAAGTGGCGCGTCAGGGGGCAGCGTCACAACGGCCTCCGGCGGCTGTCCGACCCTCAATCAGTGAGTCGGCAGCTACGCCATCTGCCCCTGCGGCGGCTGCAGCTAGCGCTGCTCCGTCAACCGAGGAGAGGGGACCACCGACCCCGAAGGTGGGCGCAGCCGAGGCTGCCTCAACCTCCCAGGTCCCTTCCAGCGCTGGCAACGGCCAGCGCAGCCAAATCCCCCAGGGAGCCCCATCGACCTCCGGGCTGGTGGGCAAGGGGTCTTGCCCTCGAAGGCGGGACCCTCGCTGGTAACTTCCCGCTCGCAAGAGCAAGTGTCCGGCGCCTCACAAGAGGCAATGGACACTACACCCATCCTCAAGGCGCACCAAGCGCCTAAGGAGCGGCGAGGCTCCCTCGAACGCTCCAGAAAGGGCAGAACCCCTGTTACAGGGCCTCGAGAGGGCTCTGTAATTTAATCTGTAATTTCCATAATCACCACTGTACAAGACCTCATCCACAAACACAATCCAAAACTGCTGTGTTTACAGGAAACACACTTAAAATCTACACACACAAACTTTCTCCAAAAGCACGTTACGTTTGGCAAAGACCGCGAGGATGCTGTCGCAGCATCTGGCGGTGTAGCCATTATTGCTGACAGAAGTGTGGCGTGTCAGCATCTAAAGCTCCAAATGGCCCTTGAGGCCGTGGCCGTTCGAGCCGTACTTTTAAATAAACTCATAACAATCTGTTCTCTGTATATACCAGCACATTATCACCTTCACAGACGCAACTTAGAGTTATTAATAGATGAGCTCCCGGACCCCTATTATATTCTTGGTGATTTTAATGCACACAGTACTTTGTGGGGCGATTCACGCTGTGATGCGCGAGGTCGCGTCATTGAACAGGTGCTTTTTCCTCCGGAACATGTCTCTTGAACACGAAGGAGCTCACATATTTTAACCTGACCAACAAGTCATACTCTGCCATAGATCTTAGCATTTTATCGCCGACGCTTTTACCCTATTTTAAATGGAATGTGCTGGAAGAATATGGAAGAACCCGTATGGAAGTGACCACTTCCAAATAATCCTAACTACCCCGAAACAAGATCAACTTCCCCCGCAGGTCCCTCGGTGGAAGGTTGACTCAGCCGATTGGGAACAATACCGAACTTTTACACATCTGACTTGGACTGAGCTGTCCGGTATAACCATAGATGACGCTGCTAGATATTTTACAGCTTTCATACTTGATGCCGCAGGTAAATGTATTACTCAAGCGAGCGGCATGGGTTCCAAACGGCGTGTTCCCTGGTGGAACGATGCATGCAGGCAAGCACGGAGGAACCAGAACAAAGCGTGGGCGATATTTCGCGATTCTCCAACTGCTGAAAACCTGGAAAACTTTAAACATGTAAAATCCCAGGCAAGGAGAACGCGCCGACAAGCAAGACGAGAGAGTTGGGCGAAGTTCATATCAAGCATCAACTCGTACACAGATGAGACAAAAGTATGGAATAGAGTGAAAAAAGTTATTGGACAGCAAACGTATTCCCTGCCTTTAGTAAATAGCCACGGAGAAAGCCTGGAAGACCAAGCCAACTTTCTTGGCACACACTTTGAACACATATCCAGCTCCTCACACTACACCGAAACATTCCTAAAGCACAAAACACGAATAGAGAAGCAAAAGTTAGAAAGGAAATGTGCAAAAAGTGCGCCGTACAATGAACCATTCTGCATAGCAGAACTGCAGGCAGCACTGAACTGCTGTAATACATCCGCCCCCGGTTCAGACCGCTTAATATATGAGATGTTGAAACAACTACCCTCCGAAACACAAAAAACCCTCCTTTCCCTTTACAACGTTATATGGTCTTCCGGCGAAATCCCCTCTCTTTGGAAGGAGGCTATTGTAATTCCAATCCTAAAACATGGAAAGGATCCTTCCTCTGTATCGAGTTACAGATCTATAGCATTAACAAGTTGCCTCTGCAAAGTATTCGAAAAAATGATTAACTGTCGCCTACTACACTTCCTAGAATCAAACAAATTGCTGGACCCATACCAGTGCGGGTTTCGGGAAGGTCGATCCACCACTGACCATCTCATACGTATCGAGGCACGTATCCGTGAAGCTTTTGTCCATAAGCAGTTTTTCCTCTCAGTATTCTTAGATATGGAAAAAGCCTATGATACAACGTGGCGGTTTGGGATTTTGAGAGACCTCTCACAGTTAGGTATACACGGAAATATGTTCAATGTTATCGAAAGTTATCTGTCGAATCGGACATTCCGTGTTCGAGTGGGCAATGTTCTGTCACAGAAATTTGTACAGGAAACTGGAGTGCCGCAGGGCGGGGTGCTCAGCTGCACGCTCTTTATAGTAAAAATGAATTCTCTTCGTCTACACATACCACATAACATCTTCTATTCAACGTATGTTGACGATGTGCAGATAGGTTTTCAATCAAGTTCTCTTGCAATCTGTGAGCGACAGGTCCAGCTTGGTCTCAACAGGGTCTCCAAATGGGCTGATGAGAACGGGTTCAGATTGAACCCACAAAAAAGCACCTGTGTCGTTTTCTCTAGAAAAAGAGGCCTGCACCCTGATCCTGAAATTGTGTTGCAAGGTGAGCGTCTGCCTGTAAACAGGGAACGTAAATTCTTAGGCATAATTTTAGACGCGAAACTGACCTTTGTACAGCACATAAAATATCTTAAAAATAAGTGCATGAAAACAATGAATATCTTAAAGGTGCTCTCACGCACAACCTGGGGCAGTGATAGAAAATGTCTCATGAACTTGTATAAAAGCCTCATACGCACACCACTAGACTATGGAGCCATAGTTTACCAGTCGGCTACTCCAACTGCTCTAAAAATGCTTGACCCGGTCCACCACTTAGGAATTCGCCTGTCCACAGGCGCCTTTAGAACAAGCCCAGTGGAAAGCCTGTACGTTGAATCGGATGAGTGGTCACTGCATCTGCAGAGAACATATTCGTCTTTCTTGTATTTTCTTAGAGTGAACGGAAACAGTCAGCATCCCGCGTATTACACCATAAACGATTTGTCCAGTTGCCAACTTTTCCGCAACCGGCCCACAGTGGCACAGCCTTTCTCCATGCGTGTTAGAGACATGGCTGAAGAAACAAGGGTTCCACTGCTTGAATACCACCTTATGTCCCCTGCTATACGGCCCCCGCCGTGACAGTGGCAACCAATAGACTGTGGTACATCTTTCGTAGCTGTTACAAAGCACGCGCCTGTCGCGCATATACCAATGTACTTCCTCGAGTTACAGCACAAATACTCCTCTTCTGAATTCTTTACAGACGCATCGAAGTGTAATTCTGGCGTATCTTACGCAGCGGTCGGTCCATCCTTGTCAGATGCCGGTGTTCTGCACCCTAACACAAGTATTTTCACAGCAGAGGCCTACGCAATATTGGCTGCCGTTAAACACATTAATGAATTTAATATCCCAATGGCAGTGATATACACAGACTCTTTGAGTGTTGTAAATGCTTTGAAAACTGTCAGGAAATACAAAAACCCTGTAATTCTATCTCTTTACTCAGCATTATGCACAACCTATGAGTCCAAACAGCATATCGTCGTATGCTGGGTGCCGGGGCACTGAGAGATAGAGGGAAACGTGTTGGCTGACGAGCTAGCCACATCCGTCCACGCGAACGCGTCCAACACTTCCACGACTGTCCCTGTAATGGACCTCAAGCCCTCGATAAGAAAAAAGCTAAGGACTTTCTGGCAGCGCTTGTGGGACAAACAAACAGAAAATAAACTACATGTTATCAAGCCGTATCTTGGCAACTGGCCGCCTGTATCAAAGAACCGCCACAAAGAAGTAACACTTTGCAGACTCAGGATAGGACACACATATAGCACACAGGCATACCTCTTGTCCGGTGGCGATCCACCCATGTGTGATAAATGTGGGAGCCACTTACCGTGATTCACATCCTGCTGCAATGCACTGAATTAGACGCTAATAGGAAAAAGCATTTTCCATTACCACACCGTCAACAAATTCCCCTTCATCCTCTAATGATCATAGGTATGGAACCGCTCTTTAAATATCAATCCTTGTTCGCATTTTTAAAAGACGTACATAGTTTTCATGTCATTTCACCAGGAAATCCGTAGCACGGCCTCTTAACTGAGGTTTCTGCTGCGATAACTGCACTAAAAGAAAGCACCTGCCTCCCAGCCTTTGGGCTCAAAGGCCTTCCGGAGGCTTAGGTGGTATTTCCATATTCTTGTATTTTAGCGTCACGATCACTTATCACGCGTACTATATCCACAGACAACTAGATGTATCACTATCATAATTTTATGCTATATACTATTTTACGCTTCCATGACACTTTCTGATTTTAGGCCACTTTACAGCCATGTTACATCCCACCATCGCAACTCACAAATCAGTGCTTAACACAACATTATCAGTCATGGCGCTCTTTGGCCATACATGGCCCTTGCGCCACTAAACAATACACATTCATCCATTCATTCTTTTTGTTGTGCTGTTGTACACTACAACAGCTGTGCCTTTGATGAGTTCAAGGATGCAATAGTTAGCGTATACAAGGAGCGAGTGATATCAGAGCTCCTCTTGAGGCTAAGCTAAACCACTGATGTCGTTCTTGCTGGTGCCGACTGCTCATAAATTTTAAAGGGATTGTCAACCAATTTTAATGTTACCTTGTTTTTTCTTCTACTTCTCCCAAATGTGACAAAAAGCTTACCAATCACTGTGTCCAATCATACAGTGGCAACTCGTAAACAGCCATGGAAATTTTTTTTTCATCTGAGTTTTTTTCTCTGCAGTGAGCAAATAAAAAAAATTAAAATTAAATTATGGGGTTTTACGTGCCAAAACCACTTCCTAATTATGAGGCACGCCGTAGTGGAGGACTCCGGAAATTTGGACCACCTGGGGTTCTTTAATGTGACCTAAATCTAAGTACACGGGCGTTTTCGCATTTCGCCCCCATCAAAATGCGGCCGCCGTGGCCGGGATTCGATCACGCGACCTTGTGCTCAGATGCCTAACACCACAGCCACTGAGCAACCATGGTGGGTAGTGAGCAAATAAGGCATACATGCTTGAAACATTGAGAGGTGAGCGTGATAGCGATTATACGCCGGCATTGTTGGGAAGCAGACGGCAAGTACGGCCCTAGCTGTATGAAATATTTTATCAAACCGTTCTAGCAGTTCGTTTTTTCTGATGTGTTCAATTATTCATACAATAATAGCTACATTCTTTCATAGTTTACAAATACTTTGGACGTATACAAGTTATTGCTTTTTTTTAGCCTTAGCCAAGCCAGTATAGCTATTCATGTAGTGCTGGCATCCGTTTACAGCACATTTAGTTTAAAACTTCACGTGAAGATCACATAACTCTGGGTACTCATTCAAAACTTGTGTGCATACGAAAGCAGTCAAGTGCACCATTATGCATTGAAGGATTCCATGGCTCTGCCACTCGACTCATTGCTGTGAAAGCAGCACCATTCATTTGAGTGTACTTTTTCTTAGCTCATAATACACGTAAAATAAAGGGCGAACATCTGTAGTACAGTAAGCGATCTTAAACAGTATGAGGAACTTAACAGCAGTTACAATAATTTCATTGCATACATGTGAAGTGTCAAAGTTTCACCGCCAGTTCCCGCCACTTACCAGGTTTTGAGACTTTTCATGCCAATTTGAAATTATTTTCAGTTAAAGTGCAAACAGCTTCCTCGATTGTGTCACTATAAACGATTGTCATTTCATTTCTACCTTCTCCTGGCACATTTGGTGTGGTTGTCAGGCGCTTTAATGTTTCATCTCTACATTGCGTTTCAGTGTTGTTCATATTGCAAAGATTTTGTAAAGCGAAATGATCATGTGTACATGCACCGTTGTATGCAGAAGAGACCCTATTGTGAGCCAAACTGCAACTTAGCTTCACCTTTCGCTGTGGTGCTTGAGGTCACCTATCACCAAGGCTGGCACAACATTTTTTTTGCCAACATGACTGTTTGTTTCCTATGGCTCATATGTTATCATTTCACAAGTTGTACACGAGCAACTGTTTGACATCAGTGGTGACTCAGGCAGAACTCATGAAACCAACTTTTCTTTGTTGTCTTTTTGCACTTCTTGAAGGGGCCCTGAAACTGGCATGCTGCATAATATAGATACGACCACCACAAGCCCTGTCTGCAGGATGGTCAGACAACAGTGTGTATTGATTGGTCTCTGTAAATGATGTAGCTCCAGGTGCCAATCTTGCGTTTAGAGAGTGCCACACGTGCCTGAACCACAAGTAGCAATGTGACCAAAAAAAACTTGAGCAGGGCCTCGCCCCCTTGCCATGCACCGTGTAGCTTCCAGCGCACTAGTGGAGACGAAAGGAGAAAGCAATGCGTAGGTGCGATTACTAATTCCGCTTACACTTCAGGGATTCAAAAGATATTTGTAGCAGATTAGTCAGCTGTCCTTTAGTAGTGAGGTCACTATGATCAGTCGGATAAGTGTTTCACTGTCTCTTTGAGTGGTTCCATTTTGTGCATGTTAAATTATTATATGTCACTTACTTTCCATTTATTGATATATTTATAGTAAGGACAGCTCTATCTGCTCTCTGGGGGTCAATAATTATCATTCACTGATAAGTCTGCACAAATGTCTCCCCATCTTGTATGCTGGTGGTTTAGTTATGCTTCCCAGGAGAGCCATTTGCATTGTATTCAACAATTTAGGAAGAAGCATAAATTATGGTACATATACCAGCTGGGGTCATTTAGATGAAACCATTCTTTCAGGGTACTCTGCTCTGGTGGCCAAGCTTTCCAAATATTCATTGTATGCAGATTTGACACTGTTCCATGTTACTTCTCATGTTCTGTTTGGCAAGATAAAACAAATCCTCATATGCTAAAAAGTGCAACAAAAATGGACTCGAGTAAAATGTGTGAGGCAAACACCTTGACACTGAGTACAGTGAACAAAAAAATGAGTGCGTGTGGTTTATTTTGCGAAAAAATACAAGTAAGGCAAGGTGGGGGGGGGGGGGACAACACCCATTGAAAAATAACCGCAACTCTATGCACACAGATCATAAGTGAACTGCAAATATCTCGGAATACCATAAGACGAAAACTTGCATCAGAATGCGCAGTGTAAATCCGCAATTCAGTCAAGAATACAAGTTGCAAAAGAATGTGCATTGCTAATTTACAAAAAGTGTGTTGAAGTTGAAGTCTGCAGGTTTGGCCAATGCAAACAAGTGCAGCATGTAGATCACATGGTAACAATCGTGTTTGAAAAGTATGAAACGGCTGAGTGGCATAAAAATGCTGGATTTGCGCACCCTAATCGAGGCAGAGGCAAAATGTCTGCTGGCAGTAACGTTTGCCTCCTGGCAGCATGGTAATGGGACAGGTTCTTCCATTTCCCAAAATGGGGCAAATTTCCTCCTATAGATGGCTTCAGGTACTCAGCTTACAGGACACGATGTTGTCCAAGTGACGTCGGGTGAATTAATTTGAAAATTTTCGGAAAAAGAAAAGGCTTCCTAGACGGCACCTTACAACTACCAGTGTATAACCAAAATTTGTAATAGGGCCTGATGAAAGGATCTTACGAGGCCATGCACAATTAAGTTTTCCTAACAAAAAAAAGTAACTCAGGCAACATAGCAACACATGTTAAGTTCAAATGGGCTGCAACAATACACAATATTGTGGAGCTGTAAAAAAAGGCAAACAAACATTAGAACAGTAGGGAAGTACACAATAGAAACAGGAAATATAAAAAATAGTTGGAGGGGAATTCATGTGCCAAAAGTGAAGCCACACCACCATCTTAGGAGGGTCACTATAAAGAATTAGTTTGCAATGAAGGAAAAGAAGTGCTTTCCTCACACTTTCCCCTAGTTTCAAGGGGTTGAAACACCAAATTTCGAGTCTATAAAAATGATACTGTAGGCTGCCTCTGTATGTAAGGACACTCAACATGAAGTGTTATACACACAAAACATTTAAAATATATTTTAATTCGCTTCCAAAGAAAGCCTAAATGCTCGTTCTCGTGATTGAGACCTATTGCCACAGCGATTGACATGGACGTCACTGTGTTGGAAGCATAACAAAAGTTTCAGCGACATCATACCACATTAGAGTGACGTGCAATGAGTGGTGGCCCACAGCACCGGGCAAGCCTAGAGAGCCTCGAGGGCAATGAGCCGCGTCAGACGTAGATCGTAATTGGAGCTGCTGCAGCTAGCCAAGACAACTGTCGGCGTGGTTTTGTTTGCCTGCGCTGATACAGAATGTGTGTGCGAGAGCAGACGATTCAGCAGTGTGTGCGTCACAGCTTGGTGGGCCCACGTTACCAAGCTTCCTAGACAATGACATCACTGTCAAACACTGCGCTCACAAACCGAAACTGAAAATCTTTCACATAAATAATGCGATATTAAATTATTTACTGAGAATATAAGAATATTCGAGCATGTATCATGCTTCCTAGAGCAATAAGAAAACGTTTGAAACAAAGAACGTGCAAGCCACAAATTTGATGTCTCAACCCCATTAACGTGACTTATTTTGCTATACAGAGACTGGCTGATGTGTATCATAGTGTTACTGGTTTTAAGATGAAACCTGAAATTCTTGGTAAATTGTTTCAGCAATAATGTAATCAATACTCAGAGGAAGACGATACTTCTGACAGGAACAACATGCTTTTAGTTTCTAATTAGCCACGCAATTACATTACCAGAGCCAAACCACCTGATCTGTAAGAGGACAACCCAACAAAGGTCTATTTCCAGTGTAAAATAAGGGCGAGTGCTGGCTTCACCTCTGCTGGTAAGGAACATGGCACTTCCACTCCTGTGAAGTTTCTAAAACTTCCTTGCATGGAAAGCACGAACCACTTTTACGATGCACATATTTTCGGGAAATATATTGATCCAGGACTCACAAAAATCGATGTGTTGCTAAAATCGGTGATGAGAGGTTTGTGATGCCTGAAGCTATTATAGCAATGTCGTCAAGTAGTCCCACCATGCTCCATGGGATTCTTGTTGACAACACTTTGAATATTTTCATTCGCTGTATAGCACGCTCTACATGAACTCTTGCTGATGCTATGTTTTGTGTCCTAAGTGCATCACCCTTTGACATCTGCTTTTGTTTTCTGAGTGGAGGCCTGATTAACTCAATTAAGTGGTCCGCACAAATATCATCGATAAGAAAGCCAGGGTCTGCCATTATGGCATCTGATATTGGGTCTAGTTGCTTGATGAGGCCGCTTTGCTCAAAAACGGCCTTATCTGAGGTGCGGCCTCCATACCTTTGGCTTATGTGGGCAATAAGACCACTTGGTGTAACAGTCACCATATATTTAACCGTGAAACCTTTCTTATAGAAGGAGTATGTCTGTAATGCACATCGCAAACAGTTGGGCAGGCCAATAGGAATTTCGGTGCAATCTACAATGACACGCACGTTACTGAATTGTTTAAAAGAGATGGGCAAATGTTCAACAACATCTTCTTTTGGTGGCACTGCCACAGTTACCTTTAATAATTCAGAGATCAGCTGAACAGTCTCTGCAATTATGTTGCTACATGTAGTTAGGGAACAGTCAAAAAGGTGAATCAAGAATGAAGTGGAAATATTATGCTTCAATTTCGCCAACGTCAATGCAATTCTTTCTTTTGCACATAAGTGGTGCCGTCCTGAAAGGGGATGAATTTTTTTGTAACACGCCACAAGAGCATTCAGAACATCGATTGATGGCAGGCCTGTGAACGTATTTACATTGCTATTATTTATCGTGTCCACAAACTTCTGTGGAAAAGAACCTGATGTCACTTGGACAGCCTTGCTTTCCGTAAGCCTTGTCCCTGAAGCCATTTCTAGGAGGAAATTTGCCACATCTTTTTCTTCTCTGGAATATTCTCCCATTAATGTCCGGGGGCCAGGTTGGCAAGTACATTCCTGTCGCAAAACAAAAGCAAGTTATAATGTCTGACATAAGTGATGCGAGGTGCAGCTTTTTTTTGTCATTCGAATAATGCACGTCAATGTGTTAAATTCAATGTTGGAAGTAGGAAACCCAGGGTTTTTGCATCAATTAATTTTCACCCATCACACACCGCAATGCTTTCGCGAAGTAAATCCAGAAAGCATGCTGCTGGCTAGGTAAAGACAGCTGCCACATCACAAAGATACAGGAAAATAAATTACCATATTTGCTATGTCCTTGTCACTTATTGTGTTTGCAAGGCTTTGGTCCATACTGTTAGGGGATGGGAGATCATCCTGCAATGTCAGATAGAGTTTAGTCCAAGGAAAGAGTGGTTAAGCAATGTGTGCACAAGTTGCAGTTAATGCGCACCCATCACACGTCACATGATACAATGCTTTTGTGAAGTTAATCCAGAAAGCATGCTGCCGTCTAGGTAAAGAGAACTACGACACATACATATAAAGAGAAATTACCATATTTTCTTTTTCACTTATTTGGACCATGCTGTTGCCGTCAGGGGATGCGAGATTGTCCTGCGATGTCAAACGGAGTTTAATCCCAAGGAACCAGTGGTTAAGCAATGTGTGTACAAGTTGCAGGCAGCCAATTTACCATGATGGTCGTCCTGACAGGTGCATGGGGCAACGCATTTGCTTCCAATAGGGAGGAAGCAGTCTCTTTGCTTGATTCATTTTGTAATGCATTAAAAAGTGTTGACATTATTTATTGCATGCTTGTAGCCATGGTGTATGTACAATAAGCATATAAGTGCTGCACTATGTAGTGAAATTAACTTACTCTGGCTGACCGATATGCACGTTGGCGAAGTCTTGTCAGTGAAATCTCTTTCATACGAGCATCCTTTTTCTCATCATAACAGGATGTCTTTGGCAGGTTTTCAGTGGGTACTGCATTTTTTTTCAGCCGCCGCCTTTGACATTCTACATCTTAAAAAATAAATGAATTGTTTGTGCTTTATTGTGTCTCAATATGGGCTGCACCGAGAATTGTTTTCTTTTAACCTCAGAAACAAGGCCACGATATTTATAAAAAAAGAATTTGCAAGGAAATGAAGCACACGTTTGTGTGTACAGGGCTATGCAACGTTGTACACCGAATGTAGCATCTGCAAAATGTAGTTGAAAGCTGCTTATAACACAAAGTACACGGGTGCAAACACCACCACATGACCAGAGTATTTTGGCCACTGACTTGGCGATGATATAATAATCGAGATAATGCTAGTTTAGGTACTAATACTGCACATATATATGGGACACGTCAGTAGACGGCGGACGCCGTAAATTTTCGTCGCAACTAGGAAACGCATGTAAATTTGACGTGTGGCTGTCGCGTAAGTGGCAAACTTCTGCAATGAGCGTGAAAGGCTCGCCGTTGGGGCGAAATATCAGTGTCTTATGGGCTGTCTTGAGCGCGTCGGAGATTCTCCAGTGCAAGTGGCAAATTCGTAATCAGTCGCGCTGGGAAGTGCCCGTGTGCAGTGCGCCTCTGCTGCAAGTTCATCCGCGCCACGCATGATATTTATTGCGATTCAGCATGCCACATACGTGCAAAGGTTACACTCAACACTTCCCGAACTTGCTAGTACATCATTCGTAAACATTTGAATCTCCGACGCCCGTATAAGTTGCGCGAAATGTGCTGAGCATCAAAAGCCTCCCGAGTTACAGCCACGTGTAGTCAACGAGTGCAAAGGAGACGTTCCTCGCAGAAACCGCTGTGAAACGTCGAGCATGAGCTCTAATTACAGCCAATGTGGTCAACGAGTGGAGAGGATACGTTCCTCGTAGAAACCGCTGTGACAGATCGAACCTGTGCTCGAATTTTGCGTTGCGGCTTACATATGCAGCGAATAATGCATAGCCCAATCGCAAGTCCTCGCAATCTGAAACGTGTTTACAGAAGGTGCCGCAGTGACATGTATAATGGCCATGCACAATGGTCACGTATTAGGTTCGAGTTCACAAGTTCACAATAGTGTCTCACCTGGTAAGGAGAAATTATCCCGTGCAAAATGCCGTGAGCAAACAGTCATTGTCAAGCGTCACAGCCTTGCCGATGCGGAGGTTAGTGATCCACCTCGTTTTGCGGCTTCGGTCTTTCGATTCGGAGGGAAATGCGTGAAAGGAAATATTGCTGTCCTTCCATCTCGCAGACACGCACTGAGGAACACAGCAGAACTGCTTGGCCGTTCGCTTCTTCTTTTTTTGCTACCGGCTCCATTCTCCCGTCTGTGACAGCAGTCTCTACGGCACACACGGCCACTGGAACTCCGTATGGCGTTTTTCCCGACTGCCGCTAGGTGTCGCATGTATTGCTGGAGTTGCGAATGCAGAAACGGCCGCTCTGCCAGCCGCGACGGCTCGTGACGTAGCCTCCTTCCTCCTTCAACGCTTCGTTCTACGTCACGGCGCTCCCCGCGAACTCCTGAGCGACCATGGCCGCATCTTTCTCGCCGATGTCATTCAAGAACTTCTCGCTGAATGCCGCATTATTCATCGGTGTACCACCGCATATCACCCGCAAACAAACGGATTGACAGAACGCTTTAACCGAACTCTTGGCGACCTGCTTTCGATGTATGTCGCCTCCAACCACACCAACTGGGACCTCATCCTTCCCTATGTCACGTACGCCTACAATACGGCACCCCAGTCAACGACGGGCTTTTCTCCTTTCTTCTATATGGCCGCGAACCATCATTTCCCATCGACACTATTCTTCCTTACCGTGCCGACTTATCAGAGGTTACACCTGTTTCCGAAGCCGCCCTGTATGCAGAAGATTGTCGGCAACTAGCTCGCTCCCTTACGACGCAAGAACAAGCCCTACAGAAATTTCGTCATGACGATGGGCGCCCCCAACACCAGTTTTCCCCTGACGCTCTCGTTTGGTTGTGGGTGCCTCCTACTTCGACACCAGGAATCTCCCCCTAATTTGTATTCCGATACCATGGGCCCTACCGTGTTCTACAGCAAACTTCTCCGGTGAACTACGCTATCAAACCACTGACGCCCCCACGGACCTGCGTCGCCGAGGCTGCTAAACTGTGCACGTAGATCGGCTCAAGCCGTCCTCACGACGCCTTAGGCCTCCTGTGCGGCTCCGTCTTCAGCGAGGGGGGAAGTTGTAAGGAAGAAGTGCGCCGTGCAGAGCTCCGCAGCCGGATTGCCAATGCTACTGAAGTGGGGCTCGGGCTAGACGCTGTTCCTGGTGTGACTGGCTAAGCCTAGGCTGTTGCGTCTTCTTGTTCGCGTCCATCGTGCCATCCACAGCCGTGTCGGACTTCTTTGCCATAGTATTCAAGAAATGGCAATAGCCAGAAGTCGCAATTTTATCCAGCTCGGTATGGGTGAGAAAAATTGTAGCAGGCACTTTTGCATATCTCATTAGCATATGATGCTATCTGTAATTTTTGTGTCCACTTTCTTGTCTTTATGCATCTTAGCATTATTGTGCAAAGGGCAATACTTTTACACCGAGATAGAGTAATTGTCCAAAGGAGAGACATGGCTGGAGGAGGCGACACACATAAGCCTCCTTTGTCCGTATCTCAACGTCGCGCAGTTACTCTGTCGTTATCTACCAACAAGCCCAATGTTCTTCATCAGCTACATTTACTAATCATCTGTTATTACAATTTCATTGACATAACATTGAAGATACAGAGGTACACAGGAAGACATAGACTTGACATGATGAAGCGCCGTAGAACAAGGAGCATCGCTGGAGCCAATGTTTCGACAAAAAGAAGGAGATTTTTCTCAAAACGTTAGCTCCAGTGAATTTTCTTGTTCTATCGCTATTTGGGGTTAAAAGAAAGCAGTATTGCTGTTGCTCAAGTATTATGCATTATGGAATAAAAATTAGCAGGGTGAAATATCAGGAATGTGAAAATTCTTGTATATTCCAATGCTAGAGCGAAAGCCAAAAAAACAAGGTGTAGAGAACCACATTGTTATTTTTCACTGCCCAGTTTGGCCAGCTTCATTCCGAGCTTGCACTTTGTTGCATTAACGACCACTGCAATTCGTTAAATGAATTAGCTTTGTGATTTAGTAATGTTAAGAGATTTTGAACTTGTAATAATGCAGCTTAAATAATGCATGTAAAGAAATTTACAAATAAATTTTAAGGTGGCAGGCTTGCAGTTGACTAGCAGATCACTTGATGGTTGAGCTCAGGTTTCAACCGAGCTTCCATGCACAAACCGGTTGCACATTTTTTTTTCATTGTTTGGATTTTCATAAACTTAAAGGGACACTAAAGTGAGAAATGATTTCTTCTGCATCAGTAAATGACCGTTCTACAACACCAAAAACACCACTCTTACAACGATAAGACGCTTGGTAAGCCAGAAAAAGCGCAAGAACCAAATACGGGTGGCGACGCCTACTTAAGTTCCCGCACCTTGGGGCTGTGATGTCTTAGATTTTGATGGCATCTTTTAGGGCCTAATAATTATACATAGCGGTACAGGTCGCCTACATTGTGTTCTAAAGGGACCAAATATTAAACATGGGATGTTTCGGGAACCTTTATTCAGCCAACACAGCCGAAATGCGAAAGCACACTTTGGCATCCCTGACGTGACGCTGACGTACCGGCGCTGGGGTTTCGGCGCGAAATTGAAATACTGATACTTGGACCTTCATTTTCTCATCTGATAATCAAACAATTTTTTAAATGACTGTCTGCAGGGTTCATAAACAATGCTTCATTAGTCTAAACTGATTTATTGTTTCACTTTAGTGTCCCCTTAAGTACCGTTTCTTTTTTGTCGGTGTTCTAGTTGTGTCGTAGGACCTAACTGTTTGCCTTTATTTGTATTGGTAGCCATGTTACGCATACAGCTAAATTTTTATTGTAAATTGTGACATGGTAGGACTAAGAACATTTCTTCAAATTTGTCGCAGGTACATTCTGGTAGCTCCTACCCCTGCGCCCCACCACTACCCTGTCCTGACTACGTCCACTAGAGAGTTGGGAGCATTTGGCGGCTTCTGCCACTGCATCCTGCCACCACAAGGGAGTTCGCAGCCTTAGGGATGTTGCCAAGGAGGCTGACAGCCGACAGAATGATTCAGGTAAATACCTGTAATTAGGCGGCGTCTTTTTGAGTGAAGTGGCTTGTAGCCACTCAGCAATGAAAGAAGTTACTTCGAAGCAGTTTAGACTCCCTCTTATCTGTGCAGGGATGCTCAAGTCCATGCATTTTGTCTTAGCTGCCAAGAGGCTATGTGTATTATACGAAACGCGATGCAAATTTTGAAACTAGAAGGGACCACTTGTAAATTTTTTTTCTTGCTTAACACAAAAACTACTTTGATAAAGCTTTACCAATTTAAAAACAATACAATGTACTCTCATACATGGTATTTGGCATAAATTTACTAGGGCTGCCTCAATGGTAAGTAGGTCGATAAACGTACACCAAAACTGACTTCTTTTCCGAGTTCATCCTCCTCTCTCTGCAATGCTGCATAATGTATCTTTCTGAAACCAGTTCATGCACACAGCACAAGTCCTAAACACGTGGATTACATGAATTTGTAGCTTTTGCTGTAGGTCACTTCTGTGAAGATAAAGTTAATAAGCCATTTTGTCCATTTCAATCAGCCATAATAAACTGAGCAGTGGCTAATAAGCAGTTGGGTTTTTGGTGTAAGGCCTCTTTTCATTGTCGTTAAAAATTTGGCCCGCTTAATGAAGGAAGCAATTTTTTGGCTATGCCATATTATGATGCATAGTTTGGTGCGTTACACAAAATGTGACGTAGTGTTTACGCCAGTAAATTTTTTTTGCTTTAGGTATTGCGTGAAATTCAGATTTGTTCTATATTTAAGGGCCCCCAGTTTTCAAAAAGAAATTCCAAGTGGTCATGTGCCAGGTTGGAACAGCTGGCATGGAATAGCCTACTGACACAAATAGGGAGGGTCATGTACAATTGACTTTATGTTAAGATACTATTATTGATCCAGAAAAGACAAAATGAAGGATTTTATCCTATAAGCAGCTCTTCACATTCATTTACACTTTTTCACATTTATATACCTTGAGTCTGGTGACTTGTGTCTGGTTTCATCATCTGCTATGTGCAGATGGTAAACTTCAGATTTGCCCTATGGTGCAGAATATTTCGGTGCTTATATGTTTGGATCTCTGTTTTTCAGGTTGCCTCGAAATTTTACCCAAGCCATGCCACACACTCGGGCCAGGCCTCTTGCGAACGACGTATAACCAGGCTCGACGCATCAGTTGAGTCCAGAGATCAAGGAAACCTGCTGTGCAACCAGCGCGCAACACTTGGCGACCCCTCTACGTGTTCCATCTATTTCACCGCTGTAGCTTTCTTCCATCTATACAAACAGCATCACCAGCTGTGGTAACGTATCGAACCATGGATGAATGTTGGGGTGGAGTGATTTGAACAGACATTCTATTTGTCTCTTCAAATTCTTTGCAAATACTTCTGTTTTTATAATTCATATGTGTCTTTTGTACCTAGTCTTTCATAGTTCCTTTCTCTTAGAATTCTCACCATCAACTCCTGCTATGATAATGTATACCCGTCTTTATGTCCCGTTTCTCGTAGTTCTTTTGTACTTGTGGATGTAATTGATAGGTTCTTAATTCTTGTTGTACAGACGGCTAAAATGGAAACTTACGGCATTTTTTCTTCCTTTGATAACCTACAGCATTGCAATGTGTTCAAGAAATGAAACATAACACGGGCTCTGGTGCGGGATAAATTTAAGAGCAATATAGAGTACTTATTTCAAGCACCCCTTATTTTTGAAAAACTCAAGGGTATAGGAGCACACGAAGATCATTTTATCATGCCCTACCATTGTGCGTATTTTAAACCCTGCCAACTGCTCATGCGCCTAGATTCCGCATATTTGTCAGTCTATCTTTGGTTGTAGTTTCTTTTCTTGTTACTGTTGTCATTGTAATCGGTATACTTTATAGTTCTTGTATCCAGTTTTTCCATATGTATAATGCCAGCCAATATTTTTTTCTTCTCTCTCTTCGTGTTATCCTTTTTCCCACCCGACCTTGTACTTGCCGCCATACTACATTGTCATCGATTCCTCTCCTTTATGTTAAACTGCAAATTTGAGCCGTACGTTGTACACCGACAAGTTACTTTGTACTTTCTTTATTACCCCCCTTACTCAATGCCCTGTAAAGGGGCCTGTAATGTATGTTCAATAAATAAATAAAATAATAAACTAGAGAAACATGGGTTCCCCTCATAGGTCTTGCAATAATGTGACTTCCTTTCACTGCAAAGATACCACTGGTACTCACATACAAGGTTTGAGACATGAAAGCTATGATACCTTTAGCATTTCTCAGTGCTTATTTGCCACACTGACGAATGTCAAAGGCAGCATAGGTTTCATGCACACATTGGTTGTATTACACCTTTTCAGTATTGCATTTCTCAAACACACAGGTTTACAGCTGTGCTTTAAGTAGCAGATGGATTTCCTAATTTTCAGAATTGGTTAATGCAAGATTAACGCTACATATCATGTATAAATAATTTTACAGACTATATGTCCATGGATGCATGCTTCTTCTGATGACGTAGCAGTGCCATGTGGTCGGGGTATGAATGTCTTTATTTCAGATTTAAACATTGGTTTCCAGGTCTGGGTTAATCTCCTACACTGAGTATTCTAGGTCAAAGCCCATTTACTAGAGGAAAGTGAATTAAACTAGTAATTATAAACATCAAAAGATCTTGTTCGGGACACTAATGTGACAATAAGCAAGATTCCTTGTGCATTCATTTCAAATTTGTGAGATATTTTCACTGGTTTCATTAATGCGAGAACAAATATTTGTTTATTCTCACACTAGTGTTGGCTGCTCCCATTGGCATACAACGCCTTTACAGGCTAAACATTCAGTCTATTAATAGGCTGTTTTTTTTGGTTTTGCACACTCAGTGTTAAGGGATCCAAACAGTGACATACAACAGATGGCACAAAAATGACTAAGGAATGCAAGCAGGGCGTGGGGCTTTTTAGGCAGATGCGTGCATGTGCTATTTATAAAACTCCCTATGGTATGCCTCACGGCATTTTCTAACCCTTTGGTAGAAACACTGACACCCACTTATTAAGGGAAAAGCCTCCGTGAAACAACTTTTTAAAAAATTATTTGTACTAGAGATTTGAATGTACTGCTATTCATAGGGAGTTTTATGTAGATTTGAATTGTCATTGGTTTTTGTATAGCTGGTGCTCTTTAGCTATGGTCCTACATAGTGGCAAAATATTTTTATGTGCATTTTTTTGTGTATATGTTTCGCAAATAGTTTCATGCTGTATCTTATTTAGCTAGTTCTATACCGCAAAGTGGCGATACCTATCCAAACAGCTTGTACAATTACTGGAACTATGCAAAAAATATTAGGCCACTTTAAATAATTTTTACAGATTGCAATTTTAATTAGATATCGGTATTCTGCATATCTTCAAGAGTATGTATGCCAAATTTCATTTATATAAGAGAATTATAAGTGCACAAGGTCATTCTCATGCTATTGTGAGAAAAAAATTATTGAAGTATTCTCAATAATTTTTTTTCAGAGAACATAAGAGGTATGCAAGATTAGTAGGCAGGCCTGCCTGCCTGCCTACTAATCTTGCATACTTCTAATAACCTTACATGCTGTTTGAATAGCTATCGGCACCTTGCAGTCTACAGGGAGCTGAGTTCGCTGCAGCACATTGCTTTTTGTGAAAATTTAATACACAAGAATGTGCCCGCAAATATCACTATGTATTTTGCCGTTGTGTAGACATAACTCAAGAAGCAGCTCAACAAAAACTAATGTAATATATGAAATTTGCATGAAGAACTCTACAATTGGCTCTTTTTTCAAACCTCTAGTACAAATAATAAAAATCTTTCGAGTAATAATCAATCAGCCAAACGTTCCCCTTGCTACAGTGACCTACAACATAGCGACGCAAAGTTTAAGGCAAGTCCTCTTGTCGAAGCGAATCTGGGCTGTCTTCCCAGGGGCTTCTGTTACAGACGGTGAATTTTACTGCATTTGCCAGAAGTGCAATACTAAGTTTGTGAATGTGCAATTGGTATTGGCACACTAACAGAAAAAAGACAGTTCTGTGAAATGTAGACTTGATTATAACTTTGCTCGACATTTACATTTTCACTCCATATATTTATTTGGTTTTGTACTGAGTGTTTCAGTGGTGACTGCCACTAATTATTGAACATAACTGCTTCATGACAGTGCGACAATTTTCACTAACAAATTTATAGCAGTGGCAGGCATTAGAATTACAGTACTCAATAACGTCTACTTTGTGGGAACTCAAGATTAGCACCAGTTCTGAGATACACATACCCAAAAAGTAATGATCAAATAGATTTCTCTTCCACACAGAATTGTCGCACAAGGCTTACAGAAGGCCTTTTGGCAAAGTATTATCTGAAAGAGCAAAGCATGTTCCACCAAGTATGGTGACAAATATTTCAGAGCTGCCAGTTTGAGGACTCCTACAAACTAACAATACCTTCAGCACTGACTAGCTTCAATAATGGGATGTCAGCATTTTGCTGAAATAATGAAACTTCAATTATTGTGATCTTGTTTAAGAAGACATTTGCAATTAACATGCAGTTCTAATCTCTCTCACTTTGGTAAATATTTCCCAATTACTTTTAGGCTACGATTTTTGGTAATAATGGTATTCATTGCAGAAAGAGCTAGTGCATGGCATTTAATAAAAAAGGTACTGGTAATTCTAGATTTTCTGTCTTCAGCATTTGTTCTGTTCCACAGTTGTTTCTTGAAATCTGAAATGATGTACCCATCTCTTTGTTAGTGATAAACACGGAAATCTGTCAGTATGTTTTGTTTAAAATGGAGCGGATCAACCCAATAGTTAGGCTATTTGCTAATTATAAATTACAACGATATTAGTACAGGACCATAAAAACAGATTGATGCTGAATAACAGCTGTGCCCAGCTACATCCACGCAGCTGTGCCACACAATGTGCATGTGTTCAGATGAGCCAAATGCCCCAGAGAGAAAGCAACAGTAACTTATTGTTCGTCATCTTGTACAAGCAGATTATGCACCAGATGTAATTTATGCTCAGTAAATACATAAATCAGTCATGTGAGGTGTCTCACTTAAGGTTGCAAGTTCGAACTTCTTGTAACCTTGCTTGTTTTTATTTTGTTTCCTTTGTGAGCATGAGTGACTTAGTTGCCTTGGCACATATTGTCAAAACTATTCTTTCATCACTGGGAACACAAAATTTCAATTACGCATAAAATTCCCAGTTACTGATATGGTAGACTTCGAGCTTAATTCTCTTATCTTTCATATGTTTATCTACCAAGTAGTTTTATCATTCATTGAAACATATCCATGCAATGCACAGTGGCAACCCAAATTATAAATATCTGTTCTTGCTTTCAACCCTGCTCTACAACATAATGAAGATGCAAAGCAAAACTAAGTTTGCAAATGTCCCCCATAACCAGAGTTTCGCTTAGAAGTTGAAAAACAAAATTGATATCCTTCTATGGTGTGAGAGTTGCTTTGGGCACCAAGTGAACTGCATAGCACCTGTGCTAGAGTACACAACAAAGCAGAAAATCGCACCAGATTGGAATGGCAGTGGAAAATTAAGATCAGATGTTTTAATTCACGTACCATTAATGTGGCTTATCATCTACTCCTGCTTTGTTTTGTGGGAACGCATACATTGGGAAGACAATTTTTTTGCACCAATCTTGCCTTAGCGGGACACCAGGGAAAGGTATAAATCAAGAACAGGTATTGACACTTTGTTGCCCACAGCGAATTATCTGGATGTGTTTCACTCTAGAAAAGACTACTGTGGTAGATAATCATAAAGACAAAGAGAAAATAATTAAAAGAGGTATGTGTCAGTCATCTTTCCATGACCTCCAGTGTTTATAGAAACACTTCTTTCTGTATATGTGCCAAGCCGTAGGGAGGCGTTACGTAACTCAGTCACGCTTTCCAAGTTAAAAATCGGAATAAGGACAATCACAAGAACATCGTATGAGTGATTTGTAAATGTGGCACGTAATGTAACTTATTTACGTATGTGCTGAGGGTAGATTACAGCCAGTGCATAATCTGCTCTTACAGGATAACTTGTGATGAGTAAAATATGCCTTCCTCACATCTTCCTCTGTGTTTCTTTTGGATCTTGGTGCACCATGTGTATTGTTACAGCTGCGTGCATGCAGCTGGGTATAATTTGTTTATGTGTTCTGCTTTCTGCCTTGTCCACATTATTCATGTGCTATCCTTGCTGTAAAAAATACAGCTACCTGTGATCCATATTTTATCAGCATGTTTGTACTGTGGCAAGTTTTGTATTAGTGGTTATTGCAATCTGTGAAATTGTCTGTGTCAGGTATTATACTTCGTCTTGGAAAAGTATGTTTGTCAACATAAATAAACAATTAGTATAAATGTTGCTGTATTTATTTTTGTAATACTATCTGCTGTGAAGATTTTTTACACTGTTGCATGTTGTATGACAGAATAAAATTGATGCACAACTTTTTCATGTCGTATTTTTCAGATCAATTTTTAACTGAAGCTAACACGCACAAGTTGTGGAGGAAAAGTGCCAACAAGAGTACCATAAGGTAAGACAGCTGTTTTTACTGTTACATTAGATTATCAATTGCCAACCAGTTGTTTTCAGCAAGCATAATATAACGCATAGGTTATGTAATCTAAGTTGGAATATTGTTTTCATTGCACTTAATTATCTGGGTCTCCTTTGTACATAAGCGCAGCCTTTTTTATTTGTTATGTGTAACTTACTTGCTTAAAATGTTAAATCATAAGTTCTGAATAAAAACACGTCTCGAAGAACAGTGAAATAGGTTTAACTTATAAATGTTTTAACATTAGAGACTCGTGCATTGCGGAATTGAACTTCTACATGAGTTAGATAATATTCTGGGGTCTCATTATGGTTCTAAGTGGCATTTCAGTGCTATGCATATGCACCTGCAGGCTACATATTGGATGTTTATTTAAGACTGTTTTGCTTGTTTGGCAATTGATTCCAGTTTAATAGTAATGAGAACTGTCTTGCTTTCATGGTGATTCTGTGCTGACTAATACATTTGAATTTTCCAGAAGACAACAAAGGGTGATGAAATGTTAACTTTTTGTTGCTAACCTGCCATGTCCTTTTTGGCAAGTTTGCTGTGGATTCTTTCTTATATGTTGTCTTCTCACAGTAGTCATCTTGAGAACTAGCCGTAGTCGTGTGTACTTACAGCCAAAGTTGGTGACACATTTTGAAAAGCGGCTCGACACTGCCATCCGAGAGTCAAACGACTTACATGGATTAGTTATTTTACTCTATTTGCAAGAGTCCTGCACCACGCACTAAGGATAACATGACACACACTACTGGAGTCATCAGACTCGTCAAGAAAAGTTACCCGAATCCTTGAGCTGTAGCCATGTGACCCTTTATCTTGAGTCGTCTGACTCATCGATAATAGTTAACGGACTCCCTCAGCACTAGTCGTGTAACCCTTTTGAGAGGGTTAGGAGACTACTACAAGAGAGTGTGCATGACTATTGTGTGTGGAGTCACGTAACCACCTTGTATCGAGCACAGATAGTATCGGGACTCTGCCGAAAGAGAGTTCGGGTATCTCCCACAAAGTGTGTCATGTACGTGGTGAGTCCAGACTCTCCGAAAAGAGTAAGAGATACTCTTTTTTTTCTTAGCGTGTAGTATGCGGGATCACGCGGCACGCTCCTCATTGGTTTCACTTACGGCGCTCAATAAAAACATCACGCGGCAACCCTCCTGGACATTTATGTAGGTACTTTCAAAAGGAGGGAAGTTTTTGACTGTCGATATAATAATTTTGGGCAAACTTAAAGCACTGAATCGTTTACAGACGCCATCTCTTTACCGAATACGTACAGTGAACACCACTACGCGTGGTCGCCGCGATGGAGGCTCCTGAACCGGCTTCTTGCGTGAAAGGTAGGCAAACGCTGAAAGTAAACTATGTGAAATATGTTCTTATAGTAGGCTGTCTGTACCCAAATGGGGCATAGCAGAATGAAGACTCAATGCAGCGATCGCACAGGTCGCAGCGACCGACTGCGCGTCTGCATGCATGCCCGCGCACAAAGTTTTGTTTTCGCTGTGAGCGCGTTTTCGCACCGTGCCGTGTTAAAGTACACGGCCGCAGCATATGAGCATTTGACAGTACACTAGCAACCATTTTTGCGTGGACGCTATCAGAACTGTTCAAAACTAATTTCGTTATAGAGACTGACGCCTACGGTGACTGTGATGTGCCGTCGCGACGATTCAATCTTTTTTGTCTTCTACATTCTTGGACATTTCAATATTACTCCTCAAGTTGCGTCGCATATGTTTATCGGTCTTCTCACCGTGCGATTTCCCACTGCTTCTGTTTCGTAATCTAGTGCAATAATTCTTAACACAAACATGACCATATGCCGTGCCTTTCTTTAATGTGCGTCTTAGCGCTCCCTTTCCTTTTCAGTGAACTTGCCGCTATCTAGAATCAACAAGTTCATAGACCAAACCGTCCTGACATTAGCCGGGCAGCGGGCGTGGGCGAGCGTCTCAGTGCGCGTTTTCTGGTACTCACCGAACATCGCGCAGTCCCGGCGCCGCAACAGAAATCTTCCTCGCATTTTTGCTAGCTGCATATCCGAGTTCTAGCCGATGGCTGTCTGCCGGTTCTAAGTTTCGCCAGCCAAGCTTCACGCAGCTCCTTGCCCTGCGGCTACGTGTGAGTAAGGCTGACACCGGGCTCCGTTGCGCACATCCGGCACTGCGGCACCGAGCAGTAGCCTACCATGCTGCACGCCTTCAAAGGCAGCCACTACCTATTATAGTAGCTTCAGATGTTGTCAAGTTGACACCCAAGGCGGTAAAGCCTCGCCATTTAATCAGAACCGCGGCACATGTGGGAATTTAAAATTTTTTGTTTTCAGCTCGCTTCGGCGCTTCCGAAGCAGCCAACGCGTCCACGTGATCTCTCAAGTCACGTCACGCCGACGGTGGCGCCAGCTTTTCCAGTGGTGGAGCTCGCCGCCAATAAGTCAATAAGTAAATGTTAGCTGCTTAATCGCTCCGTGGTGGCTGATTACCGCGTTAAGGTTGCAATTTTAGCCCATGGAGGGAGAGCTTCGATCTCATACTTCAATTCTTTCTCCACTTTCCTAAATTTATTTTGCAAACTTGAAAGTCCTAATTACAGGTCTTCTGCCATCAATTTCTTACGAGTGTAGTTTTTCTATTAACACAACAAATTGTATTGAAGCGTAAGCGCGGGACAAGCGATCAAAAACAACATATAGAAAAATTGGAATTAGCTTTAAACAATGATTGTTTCACTGACGATAAGCACTCCAAAGCATTAACTACAGGAGCAATTACAGATTCACGATTTTGAACACCTGGGCCAATTGAATGCGCACCGAGCGCTAGGAGCACGAGCTTTCTTGCAATTCGCCCCCAGTGGAATGCAGCCGCCTTTACCAAGGATCGAACCCGCGACGTTTCGCTCAGCAGCAGACTGCTATAGCTACCGAGCCACCGCGGCAGGTGACCGTTACCCCATGTGGTAACGTGGTAACAAGTCCATGGGGCATCATAATGCGGCCACCTATATTACTGCAACTCTCTCCCCTGGCATGAACTTCTCCCGCCGCCCTGCTCCTGAGCGAGCTGCTTTCACCCAGTTCCTTAATTCTTCATCCGACTGGGTGATTTCTTAGAATGACAGAATTTGAGCTAGTTGGTAAGGATTCATTATGCAAAAAAAGAAGTGAGGCGTGCTTCGATTACTTTACATAGGGAAGAGATTAAGTGCCTTAACAGTTATCTCTCACGTAGACCGGCACGTGCACCCAGCTGACACGTGATGTTACCATTCCTGAGCATGCACAGATGAGTTTTGTGTCTTCTTTCTTTTTTCGCCTCAGTGCTCCCTTCAGTTCATTGTCGGCGTTCGTGTTGTCCATTTCTCTACTCTTGTGTCCTGTCTGCACGCCTCACTTCTTTTTTTTTGCATAATGGGTGATTTCCAAGTGCTTTGAATTGCTCAGCTTCCATAGAAGTGAGATCTCTGGGCAATCATTTAAGATTACAAACGCTGCAGAAGGGGGAAGAAATTGCAGGAGTACTATATTCCCCGCTGAAGTTGCCTTAAGCTATCATGCTTAAGGCGGACACTTATCTGTTTTGCCGCGCAAGGACCACAATCAGCAATCGGGTTTCCCTAGGGTGAATTCTCTCCTAAACACCGACCCACCGCGACACCGCTTAGCTTCGGTCATGACAAGAACTGGCAGATTTAGAAGTTATCACTTCACCAATGGGCCACAAAACTGACGATAGCGTTGCTACTGCTGTTCCAGGAGAGATATCCGGTGTTCCGGCGAGCACTTTCAAAATTTAAAAAAAATTGCTCTGACAGGTAGCGGGTATTCCCGCAGCGACCACAAGGAGTCACTCGGTCACGCCGACACCCGAGCGCCGCAGCGCCCACCGTAGCAGCCGCTCTTGCTCCAGGGGACGACGCAGGAGCGACACCGAACTGACGTGGGCCCACCGAGTACGAGGGAGACAACACCAGCAGCAGCAACGGGACGCTTCATCTACCAGACAGGTAACGCGGTCTTCATAGCCCGAGCAGAGAGCGAGATAGTCACAGCCCTACGACAGGAACTGGCGGGTCTCCGGGCCACCATTAAGCGCAGCTTAATGACGCAAAACAGCAGTTTCAAAACCTTAAAGCTCCCAAACAAGCACCACCAGAAGAGACAAAAGTAAAAGTAAGCACCGCCAAATGGAAAACACCTCCGCTCGCAGAGACGGAAGAAGAGAGTAATGCACCGCAAGACACCCTAGGCGAAATTCTGCGCCTCACGTGAGAGAACCTAGAAAGTATTCGTATCCTAACGAATCGTGTAGAGGTGGTCGAAAATAAAGTGGCAATAAAAAATAAAAACAAAGCTAGTCAGCCACAACAGATAGACACGACGAAGCACCCTTCGCCACGAATAAATTCCCCGCAAAACCATCATGGCTAACACGACACGAGATACCTTAGAAATTTGGCAGTGGCATTGCCCTAGCCATGCGAAACGCAAATTCTCGCTGCTACACTACCTCGAAATTCAACCCAAAAAGCCGCACGTAATACTATTGCATGAAACCCTATGCGAAACTCTCACGCTCTCAGGGTACAGCCCCGTCTCCCAAAGGGGAGGGGACGCCAGGAGAGGCATCGCCGGGCTCTTTTATAGAAACTTCGCGCATATCGTTCATAATGTCTTACCGAAAACAGTCGCATCGAGGCGATCCTAATCAAGCTCGCACCCGACCGACTCTTAAAAAAAAGCGTTTTTGTACTAAACGTCTACAGCTCCCCCGCGCACTACAAACAATCTTTACACGCGATCCCTTCTAAAGCCACATCATTGGCACGAAACTCAACGCTCACTATCGCAGGGGACTTCAACGCCCCCCACCCGTCGTGGTGTTACCCCACAATCAAGCCTAGCGGCAACAACCTCTCGCGCGCGATCGAAGACCTGTCCCTAACCCTGGTGACGGACCACAGGTTCCCCACCAAATTGGGTACGTCGACCCGACGCGATACTACGCCGGACCTCACGTTACTCCGAAATGTAGCGAACTACACATGGATGAACACGCAAGGGAACCTGGGCAGCGATCCCTTCGCCATACGCACAGAAATACCAAACACGATGGCCCCACCCCAGTCTTTCACCCTCACAGACTGGGATAGCTTCCGCCAGTTACGGAAGAAAGACACGAACACGTACGACTCATTCGCAGAGCTCCTCTTTGCGATAAAGGGCGACGTAACTAGAGCCACGAAAACCATACAAACGGAATTGGAGGTCCCAAGGGTTGACCCTCACCTCGTGCACTTACTCGAGGCCAAGGCCTCGATACTTGCGCGATGGAGAAAGCATCGTCTCAACAGATGCCTGCGCAAACGCATCGCGATACTCAACCGAGACATCGAACAATACTGTACGGAGCTCACAAGACTCCAATGGCACGAACTATGTTCGGCGGTCGACGGCCGCATGAGGACTGGAGGTAAGTGGACCCTCCTGAAACGCATGTTAGACGACAGCCAAACAAAGGATAATCAAAGCCACGCGCTAGACCGACTTTTACACTCAGATAAAGAAAAAGGCGGAATGGAAAAGTCCTTCCTGGAAGAAATCGCCAAACGTTACCTTCCGCTAGGCGACGCTCACCCCAACAATTACCCCACCATAAAGTGCGAAACCACCCCTGAACTAGACGCTACTTTCACGGAAGCAGAAGTGCGAGAGGCCCTACACAACCTAAACAGCAGGTCAGCCTCAGGAGTCGACGGGGTAACCAACCGAATGTTACGTAAGTTAGACGACCAGGCCATTACATTGCTCACTAAAGACATCAACCACGTGTGGCAAACAGGAGAGGTACCAACTCAATGGCGCACGGCCACGGTGGTCCTCACCCCAAAACTCAGCAAACCACTTAACCTCGACAATTTACGCCCTATCTCTCTCACTTCATGTGTGGGTAAAGTAGCCGAGCACGTCAGTCAAAACCGAGTGTCACGCTACATTGAGGAACATGAACTCCTCCCACACAACATGGTAGGGTTTCGACCTCACCTATCCACGCAAGATGACATGTTACTCCTAAAGAGACAGGTCTTCGACGTTCAAACAAGAGACGTTCGAGGAATACTCGCCCTCGATCTCACGAAAGCATTCAACACCGTCTCGCACCGCTTCATACTGGAGTCTGTGGCAGGCCTCGGCCAGAGATTTCAGGAGTACGTGCGCTCCTTCCTAAAAGACAGAGAAGCCCGACTGCGAGTCTCACAACTTAAGTTGGACTGCTACACGTTGGGCTCCGTCTGAACACCGCAAGGCTCAGTCATATCTCCATTACTATTTAACATAGTGATGAAGGGACTCGCAGACAAACTACGAGACATCCCGAACGTAAATTGCGCTCTATATGCAGATGACATCACCATCTGGAGCCCGGGAGGCTCCCTGCCAGACATGGAGCAGGCATTACAGTCTGGCCTAGGTGCCACGGAGGAGTACCTACTAGACCCAGGAATAAAACCATCCTCCAAGAAATCGGAACTCTTACTATATCGCAAGTCTTGCCAAGAAGTCCGCTACCTAACTCCTCTAGACGAACTTCCGATCGCACTACATACAAGAGACGGACAACAGATTCCGCGAGTCAACCACATACGCATTCTTGGGCTCCTAATCGAAGCCACCGGATGCCACGGACACACGAGCAAGCACTTCACCGCCAAAACCGAAAACATGATCAGACTCATCCACAGAGTCTCAGGGGGCAGGAAGGGTCTCTGCGATGACAACCTTCTGCGCATATACCACGCGTTCCTTATGAGCCACATTAATTACGTCGCCTCTGCCCACAATTGGACGAAAATAGAAAAGACGAAACTAAACAGACATGCGCAAGAGCATCAAGCAGGTCTTGGGCATTCCACAAAGAACAAGTACAGCTAAGGTTGATCAGCTAGGCATGCACAACAACATCGACGAAGTGATTGAGGCTCAGGCTATGGCGCAAATACTCCGTCTATCCTCGTCCAAAGCCGGTAGACTAACTCTAAGCGAAGCTAATGTCTCCCCATATCACTATCTCGAGCACGCTGTTACCCTACCGAACGAAATTAGAGACCAACTACACAGTCTCACCGTTTCCTAGAAACGTCCACCCACTATACAACGTGGGTAGTGTCAGGATTGGGGGCTCAATCCCATCGCTCGTGGTCCTTTGTCAAGATTTGAGTACTGCATGAAATCGAAGGTAGCTGGCCCATGCCGTCGTCCAACTTATCCACGCTGAGGACGTTGATCTAGGGAAGAACTGCTTCTCATCGAGAACGAGGAATATGGGTTTATTTACACTATTTAAATCAGTCTAACATGACTGCTTGAGGAAAAGAGTGTCATTCCAACATGACTGCACGAGAGAAGTGTGTCCAGCATTCGCAGGACAGCAGTTTTTATACACTCGGTCCTCCCGCGATACAAGGTGACGCGAACGTTCGCTGACTCATTGTCAACTTGCCGCCGCCCCGCAGAACAGTTTACGTACACATAGGCACACACATTCCGATGCCCGGCACCGACATCACAGGGGCGCCGTTCCGGGAAGCTCGGAGCCATGGTGGGTAGCTCGTTGTCCTGCGTCCTGGAAGGCGTGTGGGAAGCAACAAAAAAAGGCTTTCCCGCGGCAGCGTGCTCATGCGTAGCCGATCAGGTGCGCGCTGGAGAGCTCGGGCACAATAGTTCGGCCGCCGAACGCGTTTCGTCACAACGGCGATGGGGCTGGAGGATGGAGGCGGTTTTCAGCACAAAGCCCGCTTCTTCGAACGCATCCTAGCTGCAGCGACGGAGTGTGGGGGATGCGCCTTTTGTCCCCCAGTCGTAATTGGGTGGCACTTTTGCCTTGCAGCTCGCCATTCTTAACAGTAGGCGCCGGGCCTGCGCCCGCGCGATTCTCGACCGCACCGACGCGGATCGTGAAGCCACCGCATTTGTGGACGCGACCCAGTAGGGCAATACACCAACTTTCGCGATAGCAGTACTGGACGGCAATGGAATGTTACGATCATCCACATCGGTTAAATCGACCACGAGCGCTAAAGCAGTGCAGATAGCCGTGGCCATCGTCATGGCAGACCCCACATTTACCCATGTCCTCCCAGATTCGCGTGCTGCAATTCGGGCTTACGAAAGCGGCAACGTATCGAAAAAGGTAGCCCATATACTACTAGCGAGCTCAAAAGAGTTCAAACGATGCCTCTCCTGGTTCTCCGCTCACATGGGGAAAGACATTCACCCGCAAAATCCCAACCTCAATGAAACGGCCCACGACCGTGCGCGAGAACTTGCCCGCCGCAACGGTCGCACGGCCTTCGAGGGGCTGGACATTCAGTTTAATGACCCGCTACTCACTTACTAAGAAATTACCTCACACTATCGAAAAGGCAGGATGAAATACCCGCTCCCGCAAGGCAAATTCGAACGCGCGCAGGCGGCCGCGTTTCGAATGCTGCAAACGGACTCGTATCCGTCACGAGACCTACTAAGCCACTACAACTCAGAAATCCCGGCAAATTGTCCAGACTGCCAAGAACTCTACTGCTCACTCTCGCACATGCTTTGGCAATGTACCACGTTACTAGAGGGCCCTCTCTCCAGTGAGCCCGAATGGGAAGAAGCCCTCAAAAGCCCGGACCACAAACTCCAACTCAAGGCCGTCCAGAGTGCCAAAGAACAGGCGGAGCGTCACCACGTTCCCGTCGCGACTTGGACATCGCCTACGGTTTCGGCCCAAGGAGCTCCCCGCGTGCGATCTCCAACGGCATAAACCCCTTCAGGACCACAATATAGTTCCCGACCGACCGACCGACTGATAGCACAATTCTACTCCATGAACTGGTCTACTCGAAGAGGTGGATATTGCCTGCGAAAAACAAAAACAAATGCATATCGACAATATAACAAAAACTCAAAAAATATAACCTTTTGCACATATTGCGATTTACAAATTCTAGCTGGGGAGTGCGCAAGGCGGATTCACTTGGTACGAATTACCCGCCGTAGTTGCTTAGCGGCTATGGCGTTGGACTGCTAAGCACGAGGTCGCGCGATCGAATCCCGGCAAGAAGAAGAGAGGAGAAAGAAGTTTAATGACACGAAATGCCGAGAGGTCGGCCTGAGGTATATTCCTCTAGCCAGCTACTCGGCATTGGGGGAAGGGGAAGTGGGAAAGAAAGAGGGAAGAAAGACGTGCATGATGGGTGACGATGACGATAGAAGGAAGATGTAGAACATATGGCAAGCAATTTGGCATGCTCAAAGGCTGCAGTCCAGGCCCGTAATTTTTAAAAAGTTCAGTAATGCCTTGATGGCCTTGAAACTCGACTGAGCGTCTGGCCAAGAGCCTAAAATAACATCCTCCGACAACGGTGCGCTGTTGAGACGCGTAAGGTCCTTGACCAACCTATCACGCTCTTCCACAAACTTAGGGCAGTCACAAAGCACATGACCTATAGTCTCAGTCACATTGCACACCTCACAGTGTGGAGACTCGGTGCGTCACATGAGGTGCACGTATCCGCGCGTAAACGCTACCCCCAGCCTTAGTCTGTGCAGAAGACTGGCATAGCTTCGTTGAATTTTCGGTGGTAGCCTAAAATTCATGGTGGGGTCCAATCTCTGGAGTCGTCTGTGGGGATTATCCGGATTCTCCCAGTGCTTCGCTGTCAATTTTCGGATGACACTGGAGAGGAGACAGTTGGCGTCCGCTCTTGAAAAAGGAATTGAAAGCAGTGACTCTCGTTCTTCGAGTGCTTTCTTCGCTTCGGCGTCGGCCAGGTCGTTGCCCTGTATACCACAGTGACTAGGGATCCACTGAAATGTGATGTGGTGGCCGTTTTCTTGCGCTAAAGTGTAGATCTCGGCAGTTTGAAGAGCCAACACTCTATAAGCGCTTTCTTTCAACACCACTCTAAGTAGTTGAAGAGCCGATTTTGCGTCACTGAAAACTGTCCATATTTTAGGAGGCTGTCGCACAATACATTGAACGGCCTCTCTTATTGCCACTAATTCCGTAGATGTTGTAGTCGTCTTGTTATGCAGACGAAACCATCGAATGACTTGATGCGCAGGCACGACGAAAGCCGCACCAGACGCAAACGACGAGACCGAGCCGTCTGTACACACGCTCACCGAGGAGTCATATTCTTTCGACATATATTCAAGTGATAAATGTCTGAGGCCGACGGTAGGTATTCACGATTTTTCAGAAATTCCGGGAATAGATAGACGTACCGGTATTTTGGACATTACCCATGGGGGCATATGTGGAAGGTCAGCCGGGGCAAAGTATGCTGGTATGGCAGATGCTTGGCATTTAACGGCTCTTGAAAAAGTGGAGTCGGGCCGTATATCGGGTAGTTTCGATAAGGGATGACGTCCGTGACGGCAAAGCAGTCGCAGGAATACTCGAAGAGGTTCGCATCGTAGATAGACCGGTAAAGGGGTGACGCGAGCCTCCTCAATTGTTCCGTAGGTTGAGGTGCAACGTGGAACACCGAGGCATGTTTTCAGCATCTGCGCCTGGGCACTTTCCAGCGTACGCAAACATGGCGGGCTCATACTTGATAAAACTGGCAGGCTATACCGAATGTATCCGACGTAGAGGGCCTGGTACAGCCGGAGTAGCGAATGCTCAGATGGACCCCATTTCATACCGGCCAGAAAGCGAAAAACTTGAGCAAGCCCAGTTAATTTTTTCCTCAACCTTGCCACATGTTTCGACCATGAAACATCGCGGTCAATGACAACGCCGAGGTATTTGTGGTGGGTGACATATGGGATGGCATTTCCATTGAACATAATTGGATACCAACACATAAGCTTCCGTGTGAACGCTATCGCAGCGCACTTGTCTGGGGCCAGTTGCAGTCCTTGGCACTGCAGGTACTGAGACGTTAAAGAAACAGCTCGCTGCAATCTGGCACGAATTTGTGGTCGCGTGACTGCGGATGCCCATACGCATATGTCGTCTGCGTAGGTACTGATGCGTACTGTATCAGGAATTATTTCCGCAAGGCCAATAAGGGCAACATTGAAAAGGGTCGGGCTGAGAACTCCTCCTTGAGGCACTCCACGGACCACAGCGTGTCTTGTCGTTTCGCCAGCATTCGTGGACATGAAGACTGTACGACCATCTAGGTAATTTGCAATCCACATGTAGAGACGGCCACCGATGCCTAAATTACTGAGGGCATCAAGAATGGCTTCGTGCAGTACATTGTCATAAGCTCCTTTTATGTCTAAGAAAACTGCTCCTACAAGTCGGTGGCGCTTTTTTTCGTGTTCGATCGTGGACACGAGATCAATGACCCCATCTATTGCAGACCGGCCACGTCTAAATCCGGTCATCATTTCAGGATAAAGCTCATTCTTTTCCATGAACCATTCTAGTCTAGTGAGTACCATCCGTTCCATCACCTTACCGACACAGCTAGCTAAAGCTACTGGCCGGTAAGATGACATTTCGTAAGGCGATTTTCCTGGCTTTAGGAGGGCCACCAAACGGCTGGTTTTCCACTGCTTCGGGACTGTACTGGATGACCACGTGGCGTTATAGTATGACACCAGGACTTTCCGACCTTCCATCCCAAGGTGGCACAGAGCAGTATACGAAATACCGTCAGGTCCAGGGGCAGAAGATCGTCTAGACGCAGCAAGTGCAGCTTCCAATTCCGGCATCGTGAAAGGAAGGTCAAGACGATCATCTTTAGGAGGTAGCACGGGTCGATCCAATGTTGGACATGCTGAAACATCGGTACGGGTTACTCTCTTACAGAAGTCTTCGGCAACCTGCACTTCCGTCAGACTTTGGTGAAGTGCTAGAGCACGGAAAGGATGTTTTTGCTGAGGAGAAGCACGAAGGCTTCGTACTACCTGCCAGATCCTAGAAAGTGGCTTTCGAGGATACAGAGACGAACAGAAGGTCCTCCACCGTTGTTTTCCCATTTTTTGAAGGTGACGCCGTATTTTTCGTTGAGCTCGTCGACATAAGACAAGGTCTAATGACGATTGAGTTCGCCTAACCTTCCTTTCCGCTCTACGACGGATCGCTCGGAGTCGTTCATATTCAATATCAATCGCCGTTCTGGATGTAGGTGCACTGATGAACTTAGTTGTCTTCTGCATTGATGATACAATAATGTCTTCTATATCAGATGGTGAAGTGATGTCTCCGCAGTACTCTTCGACAGATGTAGAGAATGTGGACCAATCAGTGCAGCGTACAGCAGGTGGAGTTGATTGCACAAACCACTTCATCTGTACATATGTTGGTATATGATCGCTCCCATGCGTTTCTATGTCCAAGCACCAGTTGACTAAGGGCAGGAGGCTCCGAGATACAATAGTGAGGTCTAAGCAACTTCCGTAGGTAGTGCCGCGGATGTAAGTTGGAGATCCATCGTTGATGACAGCCAGACCTTCACTGTCTATGAAGTCCATCAAGTTCCTACCCCGACAGTTCATTGCGGCACTTCCCCAGTAAGGATGATGAGCATTGAAGTCTCCAATAACATGAGGGCCTGGGGAGCTTTGTAATACAGTGGATAGATAAGATAGTTTAAGTCCTTGTCTAGGAGGTATGTAGGCGCCGATGGTCGAAAACACATGTAGTTTATGTTTTAGTGTCACACACACATATTCATTGCTGTCATGTGGAGTGATCGCGTTCCGCACAAACGTCATGTCACTGCGTATACACATTAACACTTTGCTCTTGGGTCCATCTTCACGTGACCAGAGCTTAAAGGGGTGGGGACATCAAAATTTTCGTTCATGCGTTTGTTGATTCAAACGTTGCGCCATGCTTCATGGAGCACGATACACACAGCGGGATTCATATATATATACGATAAATAATTTAATAATAGCATTATTATACCGAGCGATTTCGGTTTCGGTTTCTGAGCTCCGGGGGATGCTATGACGTCACAGAGGAGGAAACGCAACATGGCTTGATCACGTGGGCCACGAAAAATAGTGACGTAAAACTATGCTGCGTCGTCTACTCGCGCATACGCGTGCTCTGCCAGCAGAGGTCAACTGGCGATTCGAAGTGCATGTCGCGATTATTAAGAAAATATTGCGGCTTGTGAGAGTCGGTGATTCATTCCGAAGCGCCGTAAGCTTTAGCTTCGAAGTGAACCGGAAAAGGCCTAGCCACGATATCGGCGGCGCCGAACGATCAGAGATGGTGAAGCTGCCGTCGGTGCACAGAGTGAGCACTCCTCGGACGCTGATTGGCCGCTTCGCCGTACGGCTGCCGCACAAATGGGTCCCGGACCCGTGCTCTCTACAGCTAGGAAATCTCGCCGTTCGCGAGCAAAACCGCCGTCGCACTAGGGCCCGCGAACGGCAAATGGCGTGCGGCGAGTTTCCGTGCCGGTAACGTGGGCGGGCCTTCACATTGAGAAATGCCAAGCGAAGGAGAGACCGCTCCGAGCTGCCGAACTATGCGACTATGCGAGGAGAGAAGCGGACAACACGAACGCCGCATATCCTGGTCCCTTTCGGAGTCGGCCGGCTACTGTTTTACGCTCAAACGTGCAAAGGCCCGTCGGCACGGCAACTCGCGGCACGCAGTTTGCCATTCGCGGGCCGCCGTGCGGCGTTCGTGTTGTCCACTTCTCTCCTCCTGTGTCCGTGTCTGCACGCCTCACCCCTTTCTTGCATTAAGAAAGGATTTCTATATGCCTGTAGCTCGGTCATAGTGGAGGCTATGCTCGGTCGCTCGGCTCAGCAGGCTCCGTAATCGGCATTTCATCGCTACTCATCATACGTTACGTTTTTGTGCTGGTGTGCTATGACGTCAATATTTTCGTTCCTCCTCTGTGACGTAGTAGCTGCCGCGCTACCGATGGGTCTCGACTACGAGAAGGAGTTTTTAATGACTTTTCGGAGCTGAATTAAAATTATTTTGAAATGTTTGCAGCGTCCGATACCTCGTTCTGGGTGTCCTTGCATACGGAAGCAGCCTACAACATGCTTTCTATAGCCTCAAAATTTGGTGTCTCAACCCCTTTAACGTATCCGGAAAGGCGAAATTCCGACGTGAGATTTGGCTCGCATATCACGATCACTGGGAAGCGGTATTTGAATACTCGTTGCCTAAAGTCAGACATGCGGCCGCATAGACCTCTAGCATTCCATTGCATTATAACAGAATGATGCATCTTCTGTTCCGATGTCCAGTGTTTTATCGCGAGAGCCATGATTAATACCCTTATTTTAGAGCCGCTAATAGCGGCTCCATAGCATCTAACGCATTCACGACCGACAGTGCAGTTGGCGTTGCCAATCCGGAGAGTAATATACGCATAGTGTTTACTAGCTGTTTAAGCATGTCTATCACCTTTTCATTTCCAAGCCTTTCAGTCCCTCCCGGCACTTGGAGAGCGCCGAAGGAGTATCTCCTCCGGAAGCCCTCAGTGGTAGCGAAGGCCACTCAATAGCCGAAGAGGTTGGACGCACGTTGGATGACGCCTCATTCCTTGACGGGCGCGGAGATACTGGGGGAGGCGCATCTTGTGCGTGCCGGCCTTGCTCTCTCTGTGGCACGGTTTGCATCCAAGTACTCAAAGGAAGTGCCTCTTTACCCCGAGGCTTGCTCTGGGAGCGGCGACGCCTTTGCCGCAACCGGCGCCTTTTCTTGCGGACGGAATCGGCAGCCTCCTTGTGCGTGGAGTTCTCTCTCACCATTTTTCTCAGAATTTGCCTCTCCTCTGCCATTTTGGGGCAGTCCTTGGATGTCGCTTCATGGGCTCCGGAGCAATTTGCACATTTCATGGCGTCAGTCTCACAGGAGTCTACCTGATGAGCACCACCACATCTTCGGCACGACGTAGGATTCTTACACGCAGCACTCACGTGGCCCAGTTTAAAACACTTGTGACACTGTAACGGTCGTGGTACATATGGACGCACTGAGTGCCTCACATAACCTACTTTGACAGATGCTGGCAAAGAGTCTGACTCGAACACCAACTTGATGCACCGGGAGCGGCCGAATCGGTGGATGTCGAGGATTCGCACTGTCGACGATAATAGAGATCGCAGGTCGTCATCCTTTATGTCAATGTCCACATCTGATATCACACCAGTGCAGGTATCTTTGCCGTACGCTAGGAATGAGCGAACTGGGATGTTGCCAACCACTTGAATGCCTTTCAAAGCCTCCAATACTGCCTGAGAATTCCCGTCCACCATCAGAATTTTCTTCCGAGCATTAATGCGGATCTCTCTCACATGTCCTGAGGCTATTCGATCGAAGTATTTGGACAGTGATTGTCTATTCAACGAATTCATATTCGTACCTTCCGTAGTTGGGGTGTAGCCCACGGAGAAGACCCGTTCGTCACATCTGCTGTTATGAGTAGAATCACTGCCTGCTGACGTCCGGCGAGGCTTGCGCTTCAAGTGGCGCGATTGGACTAGCGTGTAATCGCTGTCCTAGTCCATCTCTGCCGCTGTTGAGCTGTCAGATTAATCGGGAAGCCTAGAGTCGGTGATGTCGCGGTTTCCCACGGACAGGGCTCCCGCCGCGGGACTCGCCTTGCCATGAGGGCGCGGAGGTCCTCCGTCCTCCATTCTGGAGGACGACGTCTTCGGGGAAGCTCCTGATATGCAGAAGGCGCACAACTTTGAAGAACCAGAGACAAGATATACCGTTCCGCACTTCTTCGTCTTCGTCTTCGAATCCCGGCAACGGCAGCCGCATTTCGATGGGGGTGAAAACACTCGTGTACTTAGATATATATATGCACGTTAAAGAACACCAGGTGGTCCAAATTTCCGGAGTCCCCCACTACGGCGTGCCTAATAATGAAATCGTGGTTTTGGCACGTAAAACACCATAATTTACTTTTATTTCTTGGAACGAATACTCAGGATGACAAGAATTTCGAGATATTAATTCCCGAGCTTTCAGGAGAAGCTCATTGGCGTTCCAGTTATTTTGTGCTTCAATGTATAAACCAATATTTTGTCAGAAGAGTAAGTAGTGCCGCATTACATTTTTACCGCAGGTTTAACGATGCATATCTCGGAAGTAATCCAGACAATTCTCTTCAAGGGAATCCGCCTTGTTAGCACCCCGGGTAGAATTTGTAATTTGCAATATGTGCCATAAAGAAATTGGTTATAAACTTAATTAGTGAATTTCCGTTAACTTGTCAATTATACATTTCAATTTTTTTGTGCGGGTAAAGTCCACCTCTTCGAATAGACCAGCTCATGGACTAGAATTGTGGTGTCGGTCACAGGCAAGTTTTAAATAATTTTGAGAGTGTTCGCTGAAACACGTTGTATAGGACCTGCCAGCGTACGGGAATCACTCACTCACTCACTCACTCACTCACTCACTCACTCACTCACTCACTCACTCACTCACTCACTCACTCACTCACTCACTCACTCACTCACTCACTCACTCACTCACTCACTCACTCACTCACTCACTCACTCACTCACTCACTCACTCACTCACTCACTCACTAATTCACTCACTGCCGAATGACTTCATTAGTGATGTTCTTTGACAAGGCGATCTTACGTCTTGTCGAAATTATTCCGCAGTTACATGGGTATGTGAGAGGCGCATACACTCCAAGTAGCGTACACATATAGGCGAGTGGTCTTCTATTCAGAAGTCATTATTAGCGCTCGTCCATGTCTGTTTTGTGCTTTGACTCCTTCAGTGTTTGGCACTAACATGCCTTAGCGTGAATATTGACGCGAAGTAAGCTGCCTACTACCAGTCCCGATCGCGAGAAGTCAGCCCCCCACTACAGGCACCGATCGCCAGCGACAAGACGACGAAGGGTGCAGTTGTGCTCCGTGGTTTTTTTGGTGTCGTCCATTATTAAAAAAAGGCTGTTCTGTTTCGGTAAGCCCGTCATAGTTATCTTCGTGACATTTTACTGCTGGAGGCGCAGGGTGCATGCTACAATTGCCGAAGACGCAGTGCACCTCTGACACGTCTGCTCTGAATAGTCCGGGAGAGATTACCCCTGTGCACGTATGTACCAGCCGCCGTCTGCAAGGGCTCCAGTCTGAGCACAGACTTTTGTCCGAGCGTATCAGGACGATGAACCCGAGAGCACTGCAAGCTGTGCAACCTGTACTTCGCGCTCCAAGACTCTGCGAGGACGTGGTTTCATAACCATGAAACGGCATTGTCTTTGTGGGATGAATTTCGACGACAGCTGAGCGCCACATACTCCAACACGGACAGGAAAGAGAGAGCAGAGTTGGCAATGCAGGCAAGATTCCAAGCGCCGAACGAGAGCGTCACCACGTATACTGAAGACGTGGCTCGGCTTATCAGACGTGCGGATGCCTCAATGGCCGGGAGAAAAGGAGGTCCGATATCGGATGTGAGGAGGGGAGCAAGAGATTTTTGCTGGGCTTATTAGAAATCCACCCACTACACTTGCGGACTTCCTTCCTGAAGCGGCAGCAATAGAAAGGCCCTTAGACAGCGCGCCAGACAATACGACCGCAACGTGATGGAACTTTCGAACAGCCCCCCCCCCCCCATGACTTCTGGAAACCACCTTGAGGACCTGTGCAAAATGATCAGGACTGTGGTACGAGAAGCGCTCCAGAAGCTGCAGGTAAACGACGCGCTGACAGCACCAATTTCCGTGGCAGAGATAGTGCGCGACGAGATAAGGCAAGTCATCCAAGCTCCTGAATGCTACGAGATACCACAACGGCGGGAGTCAGTCCGAATGACTTATGCGGACGCGGTACGACGACCGTCACTGTACGGCCCGTCAAACGTCATTCGTCCCACCGAACAAACGGAAATAGCACTCAGGCGTCGAAGTCCCTCTTCCATCAATGAGTCGAGGCCTCGGAAAAGCGACGTCTCGCGGGCTCGTGACCGCAGGCCCTTATGCTGTCATTGCAGATAGGCTGGCCACGTCTACAGGATGTGTCCCTATCGGCTCGTGGGTCTCCTTCGGTTCCCTACTGGTGCTCCTCGTCCACGATCTGGTGAGCGCCCTATAGAGATAGAGAACTTCATCGCGCGTCGCGGTAATTCATTTGAGCAGCGAAGGCACGAGCCCTGAGTTTCTTCGCCCGCTGGATACCGATTGCCTAGTCCCGTGTTTCGTTGAGACGCTCGTAGTCGTCATTCGCCCAGCCCTACAAACCCGGAAGACAGATTCAAGCAACCTCTGCAGGTGAGGCCGCTGACGCCGAGCGCATCGAATATCCTCCACCACGACAACAACGACGACAACGAAACGACGTTCAGACGCATTCCGGTGACCAACGACAAGTTGTAAGGTCGGACATGCTGGTTACCATAGGCGACGAAGTAGTCACCGCTTTAATTGGCACTGGTGCTGACAGCTCGGTTATCAGCTAAGAGCTTGCTTCAAAGTTAAAGAAAATTTTTACACAGTGGACTGGGTCGCAGATCAGTACTGCTGGAGGTCAAATACTAATTCCTGTAAGCAGATGCACTGCTCGACTAAATATTCGCGGATTTACGTATGTCGAGGTCCTCCTGATTCTACCGAGTTGCTCGAGGGACTTGATACTCGGCATGGGCTTTTTACAGGCGAATGGAGCCATAATCAACCTGGAAAAATCTAGTGTGACTTTCTCTACGGCGAAAGCCATAGCAAGCGACGCTGGGAAGGAGAGCCGCACCGGAAACACCTTGCGCATCGTCGATGTCAGCGTGGCAGTACCGTCAAGAAGCAGCCTACTCACCCTGGTAACGTGCGACGCATTTGACGACTATGAGGGCATACCTGAGGCAAACATTCCGTTAATGCTTGAGCGGAACATCTGCATTGCACGGAGATTCGTCCAGCTTCAGAACGGACACTCATTAGTCCATCTGACCAGTTTCAGCAACGAATATCAGCACTTACCGCAAGGCACAGCTGTTGCTTTCCTCCATGAAATTGCTGCGCTCACGGATGTCGCCTCGCTCGAAACTGCTTTGCCTAATTTATTGGAAGTGGCCAACGTGAGCGATGGCATTCAGATTAACTCCGGCTTATCGGAAGGACAGAAACAGCAACTACTCGACCTTGTCAATGACTTCTCTGCCTGCTTCTCTACTGAGTCTAAAGTTCGGCGCACCTCCGTTGCGAAACATCGTATTCCTAGGAATGACTCAATACGCCCGGTTCGTCAACATCCGTATCGCCTTTCGCCTAAGGAAAGGGAGGTGGTAAAGCGCCAGGTTCAAGAGATGATCAGTGATGACGTAATTCAGCCGTCCATAAGTCCATGGGCGTACCCCGTCATGTTGGCTAAAAAGAAGGACAATACAATAGGCTTCTGTGTAGAATAACGGCGTCTTCACCGTGTGAACAAACGCGACGTTTATCCCCTGCCACGGATCGATGACGCTCTGGACCGTCTACGCCATGCCCAATTTCGCACCTCCTTTGATCTTAAGTCAGGGTACTGGCAGACCAAAGTAGCTGAGCGCGACTGCGAGAAAACAGCATTTGTGACGCCTGATGGATTATAGGAATTTGAAGTCCTCCCATTCGGTCTGTGTTCCGCACCTGACACATTTCAACAGATGATGGATACTGTTCTCTCTGGATCCAAATGACAGACGTGCTTAGTCTACTTAGATGACGTTGTGGTCTTTTCGTGGACGTTTGATGAACATCTAGAACGACTCAAGCAGCTACTCATCGCCATCAGCAAAGAAAATGTGACTATCAAGCCTCAGAAATGTACTTTTGCCTTTCAGGAGCTCAAGTTTCTCGGACACGTAGACACCGCCCGCGGTATTCGGCCAGACCCTGAGAAGCTTGCTGCCGACGCAGAGTTCCCGCGTCCAACTGACAAGAAGGCAGTTCAACGCTTCTTAGGTATCTGAGCTTACTATTGTCGTTTTGTCGCAGGATTTACAAGGATTGCTGTACCATCAACAACATTACCACGCCAAGATGTACCCTTCGAATGGACGGAAGAGCAACAAGCAGCATTTACAGAATTGCGGAAGCGACAGCAAAGAGCCCCCGCTCTCGCGCGTTTCGACTACAAGGTTGACACAGAAATCCACACAGACGCCAGCATCGTGGGGATCGGTGCCATACTCGTCTAGTGGCAAGACGGCGCTGAGCGAGTAGTAGCCTACGCGAGCCATAGTCTGACAAAGGCGGAGGTCAACTATTCCACGACTGAGAAGAAGTGTCTTGTCGTTGTTTGGGCCATAGGTAAGTTCCGACCCTACCTGTACGGCCGACCTTTTCGAGTAGTAAGTTACCACCACTCACTGTACTGACTTGCGAGTCTTAGGGGCCCTTCAGGCCGCCTCGCTCGTTGGAGCCTCCGTCTTCAGGAGTACGACGTCACAGTGGTTTATCGATCGGGACAGAAGCACCGCTTCGCCGACTGCCTCTCACGTGCACCTATACCTTTGAAGCCAAGGGCTTTGAGCAAGACTTCCCGTTTCTTGGCGTAGCAGACACTGTCGAGGTGGCTGACCTCCACATTACAAGTACATTACCAGTACATTGCTTCCCCTCATCCTAAACCTCCAGGTAGCCGGCGTTGTTGTCCCACGACCGATGTCATGAGGGCTGACTTCTTTTGCCTCCACAACAACGTTCTCTGCAAAAAGAACTTTGAAAACAGCCAATAAACGTTCCTTCTCGTCATCCAGGTTTCACTGCGCGAAGAAGTTTTGCAAGCGCGTCATGATGACCCATGTGCCGGACACAGCCTTAGCCAGGACCTTAGCGCGCATACGCGAGAAGTATTACTGGCCGCGGCTGTTCTCGTCCGTTCAGCGCTACGTGAGGAACTGCCGGGATTGTTAGTGGCGCAAGGTTCCACCTTTTAAACCTGCTTGTCTTCCGCAATCCCTGGACCCGCCTTCAGCACCGTTTCAACATGTTCCAATGGATCATCATCATCATCATCATCATCAGCCTGGTTACGCCCACTGCAGGGCAAAGGCCTCTCCCATATTTCTCCAACAACCCCGGTCATGTACTAATTGTGGCCATGCCGTCCCTGCAAACTTCTTAATCTCATCCGCCCACCTAACTTTCTGCCGTCCCCTGCTACGCTTCCCTTCCCTTGGAATCCAGTCCGTAACCCTTAATGACCATCGGTTATCTTCCCTCCTCATTACATGTCCTGCCCATGCCCATTTCTTTTTCTTGATTTCAACTAAGATGTCATTAACTCGCGTTTGTTCCCTGACCCAATCGGCTCTTTTCTTATCCCTTAACGTTACACTTATCATTCTTCTTTCCATAGCTCGTTGCGTCGTCCTCAATTTGAGTAGAACCCTTTTCGTAAGCCTCCAGGTTTCCAGGCAATGGATCATCTCAGTCCATTGCCTACGTCGTACGCAGGCAAGAAATTTATAGTCATCGCAACAGACTACCTAACGCGGCCCACAGAAACAAAAGCTGTACCCCAAGAACATCTACAGAAGTCGCCACGTTCTTTGTCCATGACATCGTATTACGTCACGGGGCCCCTTCCGTCTTAATAACCGATCGAGGGACTGTATTTACTACTGACTTAATACAGGAGATCGACACACTGACCCACACCAATCATCGGAAAACTACGGCCTAGCTGCCAGAAATTAATGGACTTACGGAGCGCCTCAATAGAACTATCACCGATATGATCTCGATGTACGTTGAAGTAGAGGACATGTTATGGGACCAAATTTTCCCGTACGTGAATAGTGAATAGTGAATAGTTTTATTTTATCATCAGTTCAGCATACATATCCAGTGGTACAGCGGGAAGGGGTGGCGAAAAGGCAACTGAATGCCTGACAATGCGCCAATCCCCGCCCAGACCACGACATTGCACAACACTCAGCGAGTCACTAGATAATACATCAATGTAGTAAAAAACGAAAAAAAAGAAAAGAAAAGCAATTGTTGCAGTACACTCAGCCTGTAATACATAATACATCAATATAACACTACATAATGACACATAATGTAACACTAATACATCATGTAATACATAAATGCAGAAGAGAAAAAAAGAACTAAGCCGTGGTTTTAATAAGTGAACTAGAACATAATTGGTATGAACAGCTTATTGACAAAAATTTTCATGGCTGAATTTCGAGGCACAATGCAGGTCTGGAAGAAAGGTTATGCAATATAAGGAAGTCTTACACGGAAGAGAAAGAAAAAAAATGTCATGTTTGAAGCGCCATTAGATAAGCAGGCATCTTTTTTTTGAAAATTGCTGCTGATCGGCTTTCATTCACTATGCTGATGGCCATCATGTTAGAGTTTAGAAATGAAAGTATGAGGTGCGTTAGTTTTTGCTTGCCGTAGGTGGTTCGAATCCTTTCACTGTAATAGGTGGTTTTCCTAAGAATATACGTGTGTGTTTTCCGCGAGTAGGTATACTGAAATATACCTGCGTCCGATTTAATTTGATTGTAGATGACTGTCGCTAGTTTATTAAGGAATATGTTTTCTAATTTTAATATGCTGTGTTTATGGAAAAGTGTAGCAGAAGGCGTTCGGCGCGGAACATTTTCGATAATACGCAAGATTCTTTTTTGGAGCCTGTGAATACTATCTTTATTTGTTTTTGTTGTTGTGCCCCAGATTAATAGGCAGTAATGCATGCGCGAGTAAACTAAAGTGTAGTAAAGCTGCTTTGTCACCCAGAGGGGTAGTAAACACCTGATTTTGCCAATTATGCCAATGGATCGCGATATGTGGGTGCGAAGATTATCTATGTGATTGGACCAACTCAATGTTTCGTGAAAGATAACGCCTAGAAATTTTTGAGTCTGGACGCGCTCAATCAAAGCTCCTTGGAATGTGAGCTGCGTATTGTGGAGAATACAATGGTTCCGAGGTTTAAAAATGATGTACTTTGTTTTCTTAATGTTTAATTCGAGCTTATTTGTTCTCAGCCATAGCGACAAATTGCTAAGCCAAAGGTTCGCTTCTTGTACTAGAGTAGATATATCCTGGCCCGAGAAAAAGACGTTAGTGTCATCGGCATATAATATAATATCTGGTGTTAGAGGTACGTTTACGATGTCATTTATATAAAATAAGAATAAAAGTGGCCCAAGTATAGAACCCTGTGGGACGCCGTACTTGATCTTGCCCATTTGTGACTTCGAGTGCTGCATATCTGTATACTGATACCGATCAGTAAGGTAACTTCTTATTAAATCAAGGGGCGTACCTCTTATTCCATATTCATTCAGCTTTTGCAAAAGAATTTCATGCTTAATCGAATCAAAAGCTTTCTTAAAGTCTAGAAATATTCCAATTGTGTGACGTTTTTGCTCAAAATGTTCAATAATTTGATCTTTAATAGATAATAAGGCCTTTTCAGTACATTTGTTCTTCTGAACTCCGTATTGATGTTCGGTTATAATTTTGTTTAAGCCACAAAAGTTTGCAATTCGTACATATATGACACGTTCTATAATTTTTGAAAAAAATGGGCAAAACGGAAATGGGCCTGTAGTTATTCATGTCATTTTCATTACCCCCTTTGTGAACAACGGATACTCTAGCAATTTCCAGTTTCTCCGGGAAAGTTCCAGTGCTCAAAATAAGGTTGCAAATATGTGCAAATGGTGCGCTTATATGTTCTGAAACTGCTTTTAGAGGTTCTGCTTTTATATTGTCAAAACCCACAGCACATTTGTTACTTAAATTCTGTATCAGCGAGGCTACTTCCGATTCATTCGTGGGAGTTAGGAAAATAGATTCCGAGACGTGTGTTTTATTATACGATTTGTAAGACTGGACAGCACCATTTGAAATATCAGAAGCTCCTGACATTCGCATACAATATGGCTGTGCAGGAAACCACCCGATTCACACTATTTGAACTGGCTCATGGACGCTGTGTAACAACACTTTTAGACGCCATGCTCCCGGTCGACAACGAAAAAAGAAGTAACAATGCTGACGACATCGTCCAGAAGGCCAAAGAAGCCTGACAGCTTGCTCGCAACCACATCCGCCTCCAGCAGACTACTGACGCCCGCCATTACAGCATTTGCCGAAGGGACATGTAGTACGAACGCGGCGACTACGTTTGGGTTTGGACACACTTCCGTCATCAGGGGCTTTCGGAAAAATTGCTGCGTAGATACTTTGGTCCGTACAAGATCGTCAGGCTACTTAGTGACGCGAACTACGAGGTAGTGCCTCAGAGTACTACTATGAGCGCTAGCCGACGACGGCCATGAGGCGCGATGTTCCACGTAGTACGGATCCAACCGTACCACGCCCGCGAAGACGTCTCCGTATCCTAGATTTTCTCCCGCGCCCTTGTCACCTTCCAATCAGCGACCTGGACGGTCGCTTTTCACGTGGGGAGTAATGACGCCAAGTAAGCTGCCCACTACGAGTACCGATCGCCAGAAGTCAGCTGCCCGCTACAGGCACCGATCGCCAGAAGAAGACGACGAAGGGTGCAGTTGTGCTCCGTGGTTTTTAGGGTGTCGGCTATAATTAAAAGAAGGCTGTTCTGTGTCGGCGAGCCCGTCTTAGTTATCTTCGTGACAATAATTTTGGCAAGCGAAAACCCGTAGATGCAATAAACGTCAGCAATCGAACAGCCCCCCCTACCGCAGCGGTTCAGCTCGTAATCGTCACTCATGAGTGGCATGAACTAGTGCGTTATGTGTTTTAACATGCCATAAAGAGGTCCGTTCATTAGCATGCTGCTACGGAGGGCAGATACGGCTACAGGATATGTCATTTAACTGGCGGTGCCAGCAGAACATTCTGGTCATAGGAGGTCTATCATAACTGAAACTGGCATAACTGAAGCGTTGGAAACCTAATCACCCTCAAAGTAGTCTCCTTGGGACTCCTCACACTTCTCGCAGCGGTACTGCCAATGTGGGAAGCATTCCGAGAAAGGCTCCTTCGGAATAGAGTTTAACTGAGCTGTCGTTGCAGCCATAATTTCCTATCTTGTCTGAAATCGAGCTCCTTTCAATGGCCTCTTGATATTGGGAAACAGTCAGAAGTCGCAGGGGGCCATATCAAGAGAGTGGGGAGCCTGTTGAATTACAGGAGTCTGGTTTTTTGCCAAAAAAAGTTTGAATCAAGTGCGAGGAATGAGCAGGAGCATTGTCGTGATTGTTGCGCCAATTTTTTATTTACCACAACTCCGTTCTCTTGCGCCGCACAGCATCACGTAGGCGACGGAAGATATCCCTGTAGCAAGTACTCTTTGGTGATTGTTTGACACTATGGTGCATACTCGTGGCGTATACCACACCGCTGGAGTGAAAGAAAGCAGTCAGCTTCACTTTGACGTTGCTCCGCACTTGGCCGGCCTTCTTTGACCTTGGTGACGTGGAATGCTTCCATTGGGACGAATGGCTTTTCGTTTCCGGGTCGTACCCGTACACCCAAGACTCGTCACCAGTGATTATGGTGTTCATGAAGTCGGGGTCCCTGTTTGTGGAACCCAGCATGTCCTGTACTCAACACGAACTTGCTTTTAATCCACCGTGAGCAGCTTCAGCACGAATTTCGTCGCAACTCTCTTCATGGCCAAATCTTCGGTCATAATGGAGTGTGCAGACAAAGGCTGATACCCGCCTCTTCCACAATTTCTCGGATAGTCACGCGACGGTCCCGCATCACCACAGCGTTTACTTCGGCAATGACCTGGTCATTTCGGCATGTTGATGGCCGACCGGAGCGTGGGTCGCTCTCCTCCGATGTGCAGTCGTCTTAAAACCGGTTGTACCACTCCTCTGTGTGCTGCTCACAGCATCGTCACCGAAAGCCGTCTGAATGCTCCGAATGGTTTCCACTTGGCTGTCGCCCAGTTTCTGGCAAAATTTGATGCAGTAGCGCTGCTCCAGTCGCTCCGCCATTTTCCTTGCAATAAAAACCGACGAGAGCACACGCACTACCTCCCTCAAACGCTGCGTCCCAGCGACTGACGCTATCGACAGGCGGGAAAAAATTCACACATGCGCATGAAGGTTCATGGTCGGCTGAAGCAAGCCCACTTTTTTTTCATAACCCTCAGGTGTTCGGAAAAAAAATAAGTTTGGATACTTTTCTAACAGGCCTCATATTATGATGATAATGCCCAGTTTGATGTTGCGAAGTTAAACTTATTAGTATGACTGGGATCTAGTTGCACTTTTGATATTCGGCAGCTTAACATTCAGAGCAGCTAAACTGTATGGTGGGGTTGGCATAAAAAATACACACACAGAAAACCAGAGTCGAATTACATCAGTGAGGCATAGGTATAGAGCCAAGGTATGAAAACCTTACGGAAGAAAGCCAGGAAATTTACAGACGTGTGCCATGACTATCGATACATTACAACCTTGCATATGAACGAGGTTGGGGGAATAGGTGAGTGGATGCAAATGATAGAAAACGGACGAAGTACGTGCTCAGCAAGAGCGTGCCACAAGCTATACTTGTCTTCGTTGCCAGGCCACGTACAAATCCACGTATAGCTTTCATAAAAAAAAAACATTGCCGCATAAAGGCAGCTGACTTGCAGATGACTTGCCAGCAAACCGCTCGAAATCTCTCGAAAGGGGAAAAATTCCGGCCTAACCTAACCGGTCCTACTAGGGTTCAACGCTTCGCTTTAAACGGTTACAGAAAAGTAAGAACAAACATCTACGCCCAAGTACTTTGTAAAGATGGTTAACCAGCGAAGCTGAAATGTGCGGCCCGGTGTTTATCAGTGGGGTAATCCCGACGGTGCATTGAACGATTTGTTATGCTGCCGGACCCTCGGTACGCAATTGCTGCGCGCGTGCTCGGCTGCATGTACCTGTTATTGTGCCCAGGCTGCAGCGTCGGCACGGAGGAGACGAGCTCGTTCCCATTTATGCTCGCGGCGTTCCTGAACGAAAGCTGCCTGCTTCTCAGCAGTACGTATAAAGCGTGGCCTACACATTTCGGAGCAGGAGAAAAGTGCTGCGCGCATGCTCGGCTGTGACGGAGAACAACGACGTCATTACTGGCGCAGCCAATCGCGCGAATCTCTTTCTTTTTTGCAGTGAAGCTGTGTAGATCATTTGATTGAGGGAACCCCGATTTTACCATCACAGCGCCGTCTATTGTCTGCAGCCATGCACGGCGAACGTGCTGTTGACGAGGAGTGGCAAGTTCTCGCGCGTTCCCGAGAGCTGTCAACAAGTTGTTTCGATTGGGAAACTTCGTAGAGTGTCGTCGGTAAGCTTTTAGCTTCAATATAGCCGCGATATCGAACGGCGATGCGCCTAGAGGCGCTCCCGCATCTCTGCCCACGATAGAAATAGGAGGTGAGTCAAGCCTGAACATTGCCGATAAGTAACGTATACATGTAACGTGGTATTATTGCATGTGTAGCCTTGAACTCTATTAAGGTGTCACTGAGGCGACAACAATCAGAGGTGTCTCCTAGTGCCACACCAGCGTACATTCCAATCCAGGTAACTGCGAAGCTCCGAGAAAACGCGTTTTGCTAGCTTTCATGCTGCTAAAAGTTTTGCGTTACCATTTTCTCAACATTGTTTATCTGGCATCCGGGCATGAAGGTTTACAAAATAAAGAACTGTAAAATAACTCGATCGATAGGACTGTTAACGTGGATAAAATCAGCTGATTATAGTACCATGGCCGCGAATACGCCACGATAACCACACGCACGCGACGCCTAGCTTTAAACATTATACCCACTCTTGGGTCTCGAATGGTGCCTGCGCGTGCAAGGGCATCTCACCTACTCCAGCTAGCTGAAAAACGAACTATTTGAAACAGCAACTTTATTTTCTGCTGTAATACAGCGCGCGATGAGCGGCGTGGACAGCTTGACGGCGAGATTCGGGCTCACCGGAGAGCCCACGTGAACAAGTGCCGGCCGGCAAATGGTTGGCAAGGCTTGGGTTACAGAATGGCAAAAGAACACGCCTTCATTTCTTAGTCGGCACATACTGTTTTCATGACACATTCTCGGTGAACTTCCACCAAAACGTTGGTTGCCAAGCATGTTAATTAATCTTAGAACACATTTGAACAGAATAAGTTTTATGTTGGTGCACGAAACAATAGTTAACTTCATCCATTCGCAGTAGTTAACCGACTCGAATACGCACGTGTCTTTCATATCCCAGTTTGATCATGGGTGCCGAATTCCGAGTTCGTCGCTTAGCGTTCACTCGGAGCAAAGCCTTCCGAACATACACGCGATGTCATCAAGGCATTTCTGTTTGTGCTGGCAATACAAAGCGTACGTTTCTCTGCTATCGCAGCAGCGGTGTCCGCGAAGTCGCTGTGGCTGAAGCTGCATTTCACGCTTGCTTCCGGAAGTTACTTTTGCAGCCGAATACAGCAGAGTGGTAGCCCGTCGACCTTGAGTCATTTGACATCGCAGAAATTTCAGACAGAACAGGTTAGAATCGCACTAATTGGCAATTAAACCGCTACCTTTACAAGCTGCCGCTGGGTGAAAGCGGAATCCGCACATACCAGTGAGAGGAGGAGACCGGCGCGGCAGCGCTAGTTCGAGCCTGCGTTCCCCCTAGACGATAAAGCGGTCTATGGGCCCGTACATGGTCGCTCCGCACGTCCGTTCCGCCCTCGTCCGGTCGCGTGCGGATAGCTCTCTACTGGCGAGCGAAGAGCGGACGCAAGTTTCCCGTCCGGCCGCCTGCTCGTCTCTCATTGGCTGGTTCGAGGCGGATAGTTCGGCTGTCGTCACAGCAAACATGGCGCGTGCTCGAAGCGAAGTGAAGCGGGGACGCAAGGCCTAGGCTACAGCCGAGTCAGAAGCAGTCTATTTTTTTCTCCTTTTTGTGATTTTTACCAGAGATATGTGGCATCCACGGAGATAGTCATCGGAAGAAGCAAGCCGGTGTATGCTTCCAGACCTCATCAGTGCGTGCGATCGCCAACAGAAACAGACGGAGCGCAGGAAGTGTGTGTTGTGTTTACGAGAGCGTCGGAAGAAATATTTCAAGCCGTCGACTTCGTGATTTCTTGTGCCATGCTTCGCGTGTGCGTCGCAGACGAGAACTCCATCACATACACGTGCATTCTGAGCAGCACACACGTCCAAGTCGTGGCGAAATAAGTAGCGTCCGATTTGCGCACCCAGCGTACACGTTTGGTTTCTGCTCTGTGTATGCCGATCGTTGCCGCGGTGTGGTGAACGCCAGCCCTTCGCAACTTACCAAAAGTAACGATACGATCAGTAGCGATAAGTTTTTATCGCCTAGTTATCGCTGCCATTCTGCGTGTGCTGTACTGCGTATGAGCCGTTTTGCCGGCTGCGATGCGCCGTGGTGACCGCGACGTTCGACCTGTGCTCTTGCCGTTATGAAGTGCGTTTGCGAGCTACAAATCGTGCTATATGTGCGATGTGTTGCAGCGTTACTGAGTGTAGAAGTGGTCGTACTACGCGATGTTCGTGTGCTCAGAAGTGAGCTGAGCATAAGTGTTGCCGATTGCGTTTTCTTATGTAGTAGCCCGATAGAGAAGCCCTATCACACCGGCCTTTTCTGCTTCGTACATCTATCGTTTGTTTCAAAAGTTGTTACTGCACGGTTAAAGATGCTTCTATCGGTGGGGGGAAATTAGGGAACAACATTATAATTGCATACGTCAAGACGTTCATCGCTGTCGTGAAATGTGGACGCGCCTGAGAGCACTAATGTCATGAATGCAATTAAAATTTCCCGAGACAGTATTAAGAGAACGGTTAAAAAAGAAAACATATGAGAAGGTAAGCACAGCAGCTTGTGAACCCACTCCTATAATACCTCGACCCGCGTCTGTTTGTAAATGTATGTTTTCTTGCGTTTGTCAATTTTTTTTCTATGTCCCAGATTTCTTTACGTTGGAGTTCTTCTTAGTTCTCGCATTTGTGTGTGAATACGTGCCTGTTTCCATGCGTGCTTGCGCTTACCATTATTTCTGTCCTTTTATATTATATTAGCATTTGCTTTTGCTAGTTTTCTTTCAGGAAAGTCATTAGACAATTCCATAAACCAATCTCATTCAAAGCACTAACTCATGTACACGGCAGGGCAGGCCTCTTCCATCTCATTAAAGCCTTTCTCACTGGTCTACCTCGTCTTCTCAGTCTGCCTACTCGCTGTGTTTTCTGTCCTTGCTTCTTGTGTTGTTGCTGCAGTGTGATTAACCAACTTGCTCAAAACAGATTTTCATCGCCTATGAAAACAGAAAGGTTTAGAGATAGATTTTCTTAAAAGCGTCATGGGGGTTGCACAGTAACTTAGCCTCTTACCTCAGTTCATGTTTATGCATCAGTGCATGTGGCAGCTCGCCAGAAGTGCACATGAAAGGGTGCCATATTGTGAAACTACACCTTGCTATGCTGTTGCATTTTTCATGCAATCAGTCTTAGTAAACGGATGGTTTCGCTGCCCATCACATATGATGGGAAAAAAGTTCAACACGAATAACATTGTGCAGTGGGGTGTCATTTCCTGTCTGATGCTTTTGTTGTTGCAAAGACATTTTTCAGTAAATGGAGCCCAGCAAAGCAGTGCACTGATAGCTTTTGCAACTTTCACCATTTATTACTTCACAAATGTCATTGTTTGAACCTGGCCGTCGATCACTATGCCGATGGCTTGTGAATTAAATAATTGCCTCAATAAAACACATTCAACTTCACTCAGAATTTTTTAGTACAAACAATGCTAGCAAAGCTATTCAGGGTGAATAATTGTGCTTACATTGGTGTTACTTGCCGTGAGATAAACAAATACAACAATGGCTGCGACATGACTGTGATTTGACGTGCAGACTGCTAATGGTGCATTTCAAGTGTGCCCTCGACTACTGCTATTAATAGTTGCCCGACTGAGTATTTTGGGCCTAACTAAGCTAATGATGTTTGATAATTGTTCTCCAATTCGCATTACTTGCCTGGGCCAGGTAACCAAAATAAACAATGCCACCACATGAATGTGTGTTTGCATGCAAGCTGCCAACAGTGGCTGTCATTTTCGCATTGAGTGCTGCCGTTTCACCAACAGTGGCGACGACTTGACTGCGCTTTGACGTGCAGACTGCTAATGGTGCCTTTCAAGCGTGCCCTCGACTACTGCTATGAATAGTTACCCGACTGAGTATTTTGGGCCTCACTAAGCTAATGATGTTTGATAATTGTTCTCCTATTCGCATTACTTGCCTGGGCCAGGTAACCAAAATAAACAATGCCACCACATGAATGTGTGTTTGCATGCAAGCTGCCACAGTGGCTGTCATTTTCGCATTGAGTGCTGCCGTTTCACCAACAGTGGCAACGACTTGACTGCGCTTTGACGTGCAGACTGCTAATGATGCCTTTCAAGCGTGCCCTCGACTACTGCTATTAATAGTTACCCGACTGAGTATTTTGGGCCTAACTAAGCTAATGATGTTTGATAATTGTTCTCCAATTCGCATTACTTGCCTGGGCCAGGTAACCAAAATAAACAATGCCACCACATGAATGTGTGTTTGCATGCAAGCTGCCAACAGTGGCTGTCATTTTCGCATTGAGTGCTGCCGTTTCACCAACAGTGGCGACGACTTGACTGCGCTTTGACGTGCAGACTGCTAATGGCGCCTTTCAAGCGTGCCCTCGACTACTGCTATGAATAGTTACCCGACTGAGTATTTTGGGCCTCACTAAGCTAATGATGTTTGATAATTGTTCTCCTATTCGCATTACTTGCCTGGGCCAGGTAACGAAAATAAACAATGCCACCACATGAATGTGTGTTTGCATGCAAGCTGCCACAGTGGCTGTCATTTTCGCATTGAGTGCTGCCGTTTCACCAACAGTGGCAACGACTTGACTGCGCTTTGACGTGCAGACTGCTAATGATGCCTTTCAAGCGTGCCCTCGACTACTGCTATTAATAGTTACCCGACTGAGTATTTTGGGCCTAACTAAGCTAATGATGTTTGATAATTGTTCTCCTATTCACATTACTTGCCTAGGCCAGGTAACCAAAATAAACAATGCCACCACATGAATGTGTGTTTGCATGCAAGCTGCCAACAGTGGCTGTCATTTTCTCATTGAGTGCTGCCGTTTCACAAACAGTGGCGACGACTTGACTGCGCTTGGACGTGCAGACTGCTAATGGTGCCTTTCAAGCGTGCCCTCGACTACTGCTATGAATAGTTGCCCGACTGAGTATTTTGGGCCTAACTAAGCTAATGATGTTTGATAATTGTTCTCCTATTCGCATTACTTGCCTGGGCCAGGTAACCAAAATAAACAATGCCACCACATGAATGTGTGTTTGCATGCAAGCTGCCACAGTGGCTGTCATTTTCTCATTGAGTGCTGCCGTTTCACCAGCAGTGGCAACGACTTGACTGCGCTTTGACGTGCAGACTGCTAATGATGCCTTTCAAGCGTGCCCTCGACTACTGCTATTAATAGTTACCCGAATTAGTATTTTGGGCCTCACTAAGCTAATGATGTTTCATAATTGTTCTCTTATTCACATTACTTGCCTGGGCCAGGTAACCAAAATAAACAATGCCACCACATGAATGTGTGTTTGCATGCAAACTGCTAAAGTGACGGTCAATTTCGCGTTGACTACTGCTGTTTCACCTACAATGGCTATGACATAGCTGCGGTTTGAAGTGCAGTTGCTGAAGGTGCCTTTCAAGCATACCCCGATGACTGTTATTTCATGGTGTACTTGATGTACACAAACGTGTACAGCTATTATAAAAATTAAAATAGCATTACAACATTGGCTCATGTCATTTAGAACATACTCAAAAATTTTTAGAAGTGGAAACAAAGTTTCCACTGACCATATGCTCATCGGATACAAAGGCTCAACTCTTTGTATCCCAGCTGCAACACATGTTGCCATTAGGAAGAGCTGCACCACAACTTCTGTGCTGTAGTTGGACCCCACTGAAACACGTGTTACATCAGTGCTTTGATACAGCCACACAGATTGCACAACCTGAGGAGCAGTTACCCGCCGTGATTGCTTAGTGGTTGTGGTGTTGGGCTGCTAAGCATGTGGCTACGGGATCGACTGCCAGCCACAGCGGCTGCATGCAGAGGAAGATGATTTACGTATGTAACAGTTACTCATCCCTTGAAATGTGAATGACCCAAACCTTCGCGAGCATATCAGTCGCAACCATCCAGCAGCACAAGTGGGAACACTTGTGCTATCACAAACGAAAACAAGTAGAATAGTACCACCGTCTCAGCTGGTTTGTTGTGATTACCTTGCCTGCAAGTTTCTTGTTTATATTGGATAGGCTTCCTACTTCCGACAAATAGCTTGTATACATATTTGACCTGCACCACAAAGAGCTGATGTGACAAAAATGTGTACACCGTAGTGTTATGTTGCTTTTCATGGTGTCTCAGTTTACTTAATACACTTTTGAATTTACAGATTGCTTCACATGTTTATAGCTAAACACCACTGAAAACTACTTGCATTGTGACTGCGAGGTCACAACACGAGGATTTGTGTGGTATCCTTCCTGTTCATCGGTGTGTCCTTGCACTATAAATGTAAAATGTCACACCTGCAAACCTGAGCATCCACCCTTACATTTCAAACACTTTTTTGAATGCTCGGCAGTTATGCTTACAAGCACATTGTGACAGCAAATCTACACCACCTTAATTTAAGTGCGATGTAAAGGATTGTTTGTGCATATCCAAGCTGTTCTAGCGTGCCTGCAGGGATACAGCATTGTCCAGTGGCACCGTATAGTTCAGGCGTAACAGTGAACTAGTAAACAAAACGGCTGATAATACTAAGCTGACCCATATGTAGGAGCATTATTTTATCTAACCCACACGCAAAGTTGCTTTCAGTGTACTGAATAGCCGCAGCTTTGATTTACCAAGTTATATTACTGCACACACAGAGCGCTGAAACAAAGTCTGTACAATGGTGAGAAATGTGCCAAGGAATGAAAGATTACTTGTGATGTGTGGATTTGAATAGCAGATGTGAATGCATACCCAATTCACCAGTATGCATGTTTTCTTTTGGAACAATTTTACATTTGGCACAGAGGCTGAGCCACTGCGGCCTTGACTGCAAATTTCTGTGCTCTCACAGTGCTAATGGGAGTATCGTTCATTTGGCTACCCAAATAGTGTATAGGTAATAGAGCACTACAATCTTTCAGTTTTACACAGAACACCTTGTGCATTATTCACAAAACTGAACCTAAGGAACTATTCGCTGGTTTGTTATGGTAATAAAAAAATGACAATGAATGTTTCCTCGCTTTTTGTGTGGCCCTGTCTTCTGCCCTACGCACCTTCATTTCATTGTCATGTGCATGTTAAAACAGCAACTAAGTAAGAAAGACAAACACAAAACTACTAACTACATCAACCTTTTCACACCACAAGAGGTCACTGAGCTCACTGCTAAGCTACACTTGATAATGTCGGTTTGCTCTCAAATAAATACAGGCACTAGCCAGCTGTTTATGTTTTGCTATGCATTTTTCATTTTCCTAAAATATGGCTGTGCATGAGCTAGCAAGGTTGTTACTACATAAATACATAAATAACATGCAGCTCATGCCCAACTAACTCATATAACCTGATTAGAGCTTATTTTTTATAAGTAGAGTAATCAAAATAGAACACGCATGTATGATGCCGACAGTATCAAACAATCTCAAGTCGAACATCCTTGTTTGGTGCCATGGGTGAGAGAGGGAGCATGCCTGTCAAGGTACTGCTTAATTTTGTGTGCTTTGGTAATGTTTGTACATTGTTGAAATGTTAAATTAGGTATGTTAAGTAGTAAGCTGGCAACATATTGGGTAGCCAGGCTGGCAAGAAAGAATGCAATTGTTTGATTTCACTCAAAATAAGTTTTCCTATCAGCAATGTAAATTATATGGTTTCAAATAAGTACTCCCCTTGGAAACATATCTCATGAGTATGCATATATCTGCATAAGGTCACCGCTATACCTACATATTGCTTTAAGCCAGTCATAATGAGTTGTAGATTCACTGCTTAACCTTCAATTCCTTGCTGCATGAAGTTAACCACTTGTGCATAACTTTTTTTTTTTGCACACGGTGAGAACTTCAGTCATCGCTGAGCAAATAATTTAAGGAAAAGGCATTCCATGAATCCAACTGCTTTAAGCACTCTCTTAAAATTGGCAGAGTGAAAAAAAAAAAAAAGCACGAGCAAGCGTGTCAGCAAGCTGTACTCGGAGTCTCACACGCGTGCTCAGTGGTAAAAAGGTGCGTCTTGGCGACCTACGCAAATGCATTCCGCGACAGATGTGCGTGTGTTCCGTATTCTTGCTAGCTGTCACTAGCACTACAGAAACCGCGCCACCGCGCTTCCGGCGACACTATCAGTTTCGCGTGACGTAGAACGCATCACGTTGGATAATTAGAGAGGTTTTGTTCAACCAGCCAAGGCAGCGTGCACTGAAAGTAATCATCCGAGAATACGTCGCGTGCTGCGACGTTATGCGATTGCAATACATCTGTAAAAGGTGGCGCAGATAAGACGACTGTGCAATGTTTCGAAGAAGGATGACGGTGCCAATGCAACACATACGGCTGAAGAAGAGAATGTGGCAGCCTAGAGTCGCATTTTCACCGGAACGCAGAAACTTGAAATCAGATGTGCAAAAATATGCCAGTGTCGTCTGCTGTCAAAGGTCGTTGCCAACCTTGAACACCTTTGCTCCGCCGAACGGTTGCCAGCTGTCAACAGGCCGCGTCGCCCAATAGGAGTGCGCGTGCGTTCCGGTCGTGCGGATTGAGCGTGCATCGAATTTTGCGACACCTTCCGCCTTTCGGGCTTCCGCACGCGGCCGGGCGAGGGCGGAACGGACGGGCGGAGCGACCATGTACGGGCCCTATATGGCTAGCCGATACCTCCGTCCGTCTCATGCCTGTACGCCAAAAACTCCTCCATTGCTACCCCATGCAAATGCGCGAAAAAAAAGAGAGAAAGAAGGAGATGCGCGGGATTGGCTGTGACATAAGTGACGTCGTTGCTATCCGTCGCAGTCAAGCCAGGCCCCGTACACTCTCAAGTTCAACAAATGGTCACAAAGGGCGGAAAATCAATCGAGGCGTGTTTCAGCGTAAGCGCGAAAGTGGAGCTACTGTAATTTGGTCGCATACATTAATTTGTGCTTTTTCTGCTAGGGGCGCTGAACATGCTGAATCTTTTACTTTGCGCAAACCATTAACATAAACAATCGAGATGTCTAAGGATTTTTTTTTACCTCAGGCAAATAGGCAGTTGATCTTTTTTTATTTGATTGTCGAAGCTGCTTTTTAGTCATAGCGTCAAGGTTTTTGTACTTGATTAACCACCGACAGCCGACAGCCTATTGGTATCGATGTGTTTCCTGGCCGTTGGCGTTCGAACGCTACGGCGGTAAAACATTTTCGAAAGCATGCTGGTTTCGTCTGCGAGTCATTACATAGACTTGCTGTAACGAGGTCGACTACTCTTGGCAAAAAATAGTGCCTCATTTTGTTTAGGCGTTGATTATCATAATGAATGCGGCGGAGGTTGAGGGAGTACGCTTGAAGGTACGTTTTTATGTCGTTGATCTCCATAACACCGTAAGTACGCAAACCGATGTCACAGAACACCTGATGCATCATTGTGTGTTCTCCGTCATCGCTTGTTTGCTGTACGCCTACTAATTCTTCATTTCTTCTTCAAGTGTTGTATCCTCCTTTTGTCCTTATTCTCTTGTGCTTCACTTACAGTATGTCGTTCCGTCAGCTGTAATGCGCATTTGCAAAACCAATACATTTGATAAGACGCAGTGGTTAACATAATTTCACTACACATGTATTAGGCTGGCACATATGGTTCAGATACAGATACCTGTATGCGGACTTGCACGACGTTGATGCGGAGATTAGGATAATTATGACACCCGTAAGGAAGAGGCAGCTGACGGCCGTAAGCTGTTGCGTTCTTTCCGCCAAACTACCCGGCCTGGTAGTGCTGTAAAGATGCTGTATAAACGTGACACGCGGTGACAGGGAAATTATTATACTTAGCAGCCGACCGTACGTTTTGTAGTTTAGGTCTTCTTTCTTGTGCGTTTGAGCTACCCTTATTAATGAGCCATTTCTTTACTATGTTCTTGACTATGTAACCGCGTTTGTGTGGATGCGTAGACGCGTGCTTTTTGTTCTACTTGTAAAACACAAATAAAATATTTTCAGGCTTACTCAATCTTTGGTGTCGTGTGCGTTTATTCCAGTCGAGGCCATCGTGCCACCTGGAAACCGCATTTTGTCAGTAGCCCTAAACGAAATGCAACAGCTGGAGCGCGGCGGCTCAACTCGGGGTAACGGCGGCGTAATAAACGAAAAACCGCTCGGGATGCCCTTAAAAGTCAGTTCAGAGTGTGCCTTAACTCGATATGACTCAGCGCTACATGTATTCTGCTGCGCCTCGATCGTGCTCCCGCTAGTTTGGTTGCTGTGTGGCAAACGTTGCGCCTACAAATATATGTAGGCGCTACGTTTGCTACACAGCAACTAAACTGGCGGGAGCACGATCGAGGCGCAGCAGCCAGAAACCCAGTAAAGCCACAGAACACCTGATAAAGCGGCCATACTGCGCAAAACCCCGTTTCCGTTTCCTGTTGTACAGCACCACCTGTGGTCGCATATTTTAGTTCACGACGCCACCGTTACGCTTATTTCCGTCGCACAGTGGAAGGTACAGTTTCCATTCTCTATGATTGTATAGGTGTTCCGTGGTCAAGCTCCCGCGCAGCAGTTTCGCAGTTTCTATCCTGCTGCGAAATGGGAAGGCCAGGGGTCATACGTACTGCCGAAGAGCACGCAGGAAGGAAAAAAAAACACTAAGAAATCAAATGCAAATAACTAAGTGTTGTTTTCCATAGCTTGAAATTTAGCGTAAAAATTTAGAAATTTAGCCAAGCACTTTTAGTTATTCACAATTGCTTGCTTAGTGTTCTTTTTCTTTTTCCTCGCTTTCTTTTTTTCTTTTATTTATATATTTATTCCATTTCAGTAACTTTTTTCACGGGCACCGTTTTCTTCCACGCCTTTTATTATCTTTCAGAGAGACGATAGCCCACGACCTCCAGCGAAGCAGATTATAGAGAGGTGCTGTGCACACGGCCATTGACACGCTGGCTGACACACGGCTGTGTCGCCGGCCTTGAGCATCATCATCATCACCATCATCATCATCATCCTAGTTACGCCCACTGCAGGGCAAAGGCCTCTCCCATACTTCACCAACTACCCCGGTAATGTACTAATTGTGGCCATGTTGTCCCTGCAAACGTCTTAATGTCATCCGCCCACCTAACTTTCTGCTGCCCCCTGCTACGCTTCCCTTCCCTTGGAATGCAGTCCGTAACCCTTAATGACCATCGGTTATCTGCCCTCCTCATTACATGTCCGGCCCATGCCCATTTATTTTTCTTGATTTCAACTAAGATGTCTTTTACCCGCGTTTGTTGCCTCACCCAATCTGCTCTTTTCTTATCCCTTAACGTTACACCCATCATTCTTCTTTCCATAGCTCGTTGCGTCTTCCTCAATTTCAGCAGAACCCTTTTCATAAGCCTCCAGGTTTCTGCCCCATATGTGAGTACTGGTAACACACAGCTGTTATACACTTTCCTTGTGAGGGATAGTGGAAACCTGCTGTTCATGATTTGAGAATGCCTGCCAAACGCACCCGAGCCCATTCCTACTCTTCTTTTTATTTCAGTCTCATGATCCAGATCCGTGGTCACTACCTGCCCTAAGTAAAAGTATTCCCTTACCACTTCCAGTGCCTCGCTACCTATCGTAAACTGCGGTTCTCTTCCGAGACTCTTCAGCATTAGTTTAGTTTTCTGCAGATTAATTTTTAGACCCACCCTTCTGCTTTGCCTCTCCAGGTCAGTGAGCATGCATTGCAATTTGCCTCCTGAGTTGCTAAGCAAGGTAATATCATCAGCGAATCGCAAGTTGCTAAGGCATTCTCCATCAACTTTTATCCCCAATTCTTCCCACTCCAGGTCTCTGCATACCTCCTGTAAACATGCTGTGAATAGCATTGGAGAGATCGTATCTCCCCGTCTGACGCCTTTCTTTATTGGGATTTTGTTGCTTTCTTTGTGGAGGACTACGGTGGCTGTGGAGCCGCTATAGATATCTACCACTATTTTTACATATGGCTCATCTACACCCTGATTCTGTAACGCCTCCATGACTGCTGAGGTTTCGACTGAATCAAACGCTTTCTCGTAATCAATGAAAGCTATTCATAAGGGTTGGTTATATTCTGCACATTTCTCTATCACTTGATTGATAGTGTGAATATGGTCTATTGTTGAGTAGCCTTTACGGAATCCTGCCTGGTCCTTTGGTTGACAGAAGTCTAAGGTGTTCCTGATTCTATTTGCGATTACCTTAGTAAATACTTTGTAGGCAACAGACAGTAAGCTGATCGGTCTATAATTTTTCAAGTCTTTGGCGTCCGCTTTCTTATGGATTAGGATTATGTTAGCGTTCTTCCAAGATTACAGTACGTTCGAGGTTATGAGGCATTGCGTATACAGGGTGGCCAGTTTCTCTAGAACAATCTGACCGCCATCCTTCAACAAATCTGCTGTTACCTGATCCTCCCCAGCTGCCTTCCCCTTTTGCATAGCTCCTAAGGCTTTCTTTACTTCTTCTGGCGTTACCTGTGGGATTTCGAATTCCCCTAGGCTATTCTCTCTTCCACTATCATCGTGGGTGCCACTGGTACTGTATAAATCTCTATAGAACTCCTCAGCCACTTGAACTATCTCATCCGTATTAGTAACGATATTGCCGGCTTTGTCTCTTGACGCTAGTTGAGCATAGCACGACTTTATTTTTAATTCGACACCCTCGCCTCTAACAACACCTTCGGTCGTTGCCGCACCCACCCTCCTTACCTCCTCTCCCCTTCAGTTACTGGGCGGAGGAAAGCGTAGTTAGCCTTGAAAAAGGCAAGTCCACTTCTCTAAACTTTAGCTCCCGCATTTACCTTGTTCTGATTTTGCTCATCGGTCGAAAGAGGGCTATGCAGTGTGGCAACGGTGAGCGCCGACTTTCATCTCGTATACTCCGAGCTGACGTTTCGAAAGTTCTGTGTGCTCGTTTCTGTGAGCACATACTCAGAAGCACCGTATAGTATAATCTTGGGGTACCCTACCTACGCGAAAGCGAGATAAAAAAAAAGAAGACAACTGGCGTAACCAGGAGGTTAGTATAACGTGTATGCGGCGTAGATCAAACATATTGCATCAGGAAGACATGGAAAAGCTAGAAAACCGGGCGTGCGCCAGCAGCGAGACGGCGCTTCAGCGGTCACGCGTCTCTTCAGAAGGTCGACCAGGAATAGTAGAATTGTAATGAGTGAACAGGCAATCAAACTCCCCCCCCCCCTCCTCCTCCCCGCGCATGTTTTAATGTTCCCTGAAGAGTAGAGAGGGGAAGGAGGCGTCGGTGGGCGCGAGGGCTTGCCGCACGCGGACGTCACAGCAACCGGATTCATACGTGCGCGGACGACAAGACTCCCGGAGTCTGCGCTCATGAGCCCGCGTAACCATTAATACTGTTCGCTGGAGCTGCCGCGCGACCCTTTGTTCCCTTAGGCCCGGCACAAAGAAAGCAGCCGATCCGCGACATAATTTACGGGAAAATATAGTTGGACACTTGAAGTACATAACGACGCCGCCACGTGGCCCATGTTATGGCGTAAACTGGCTTGCGTTCTTGGTTAATATTGATATTTTACGAGATTGCAGTCTTCTGTTAGTAGGGAAGCGGCAGATAAATTTTCGGCGATGAGTGCGCATTCGTCGCCAGCCACATCGCTCGTTGTACTGGCGGTCTTACTGTGCACCTGGGCGACAATGCCTTGCCTCGGAGGCGCCGAAGCCAGTGCGAGTTCTTCAGAGACGGAGCGGTCTGAGGCGAACTACGTGCAGATGCTGAAAGAGTGGATCGCCAGCGCCATGGACCGAGCTCCGCCTACACTCATGCGCAAGCTCCTGAAAGCTGACGTGTCGACTGAATGCAGCCTAGGTCTTCTCAAGATGATGCGAGGATTCCGCAACCTGGAACCGTGGGCGCTGCGACGTGAGTCTGCCTGCGGCGAACGCAACACTTAACGTAACACAGTCGCGGCAATCGCTTGGTTGCAACTTGCTTCCAGATGCGGGACCCACATGCCTCAATTTTGTAGCGATGTCACTTTCGATGCTATTCCTTTTGGCGGTTTTGGGCTTCGACCGTCAGTAGTCAGAGTGACGCTCCAGCCCGTGTCATCAATGGAATCAAGCGGCCGTGAACGGTGGAGGATGAGAGTGGCAAATAATCGGAGTGGAAGACACCGCTACAAAATCGAGGCCCCGGAATTATAAAGCCGAATATGCATATACGGTGAATTGGAATACCTATATAAAGGAGCACGTGAATAATCACTTCCGCTTATCGACAACGTGAATTGCGTGCGTTTGTTGCTGTGTGCGTGCTCAGGGCGCGCACCATCGCTCGATCGCATTCGTGGACGCATGAGCTTAAGCTGTACTAAATTACCAGCCCGATGCTTCACTGGAGTGACGGGTGTCCTTTTGATGGCTTAGCCTGTGAATACGCACCGAGAGTGACAAAACCGAAAGTGATTCATCGCGAATATGGACCCAGGTGAAGGTAGCGACGCAGCGGTTGCATAACCTTAACAGGAGATGGCAAGTGATCGCGCTGCACCCCGCATCTCACGCTCCCAGTACGCCATGTCACGCTTCTGGCAAACTCACTTGATATTTTATATGCAACCATGTTATACGACAGCTTCGTAAGAAAAGGCGTCTGATAGTAGTGATGCATAATGAGACCATATTTGTACTCAATGCCAAAGCACCACTCACGAGCGAAAATGTTACACACCCGCCCCAGCGTCGCTCGCCCATTATAGTGCGGAGGACAGGAACACTGCTTGCCCTGTCTTCTTCGTTGCGATCTTTGCGGTGAACTATCATGCTTTAATCTATCAGCGGAAATTTAGCTTAAATGAGCGAAGTGTTTGCTACCAAAAGCTAATAATCAACGAGTGGGTTTACCTGACAACTGGTTGTCGGAATGGCTATCAGTCAATATCGATAGCCATTTACGTAATATTCAAGGTGCCGCCCTATCACGCTCAGGTCTTGCAAGCAAAACATCTTCGTAAATCGGGCAGCACTTTAGGGGTCTACCATCGTGTAGACATAGGTAGTGTTCCTTGTTCGCGATGGAGAAACATCGACATCCCACCGCACGATAGCTCACGCTGCGAGCAATTGCACAAATTTTTCTACATTGCGACTGGCTTTATGAATTCGATCTTTATATAATGTTACTATTGAAATTGTGATTTTTAGGGTCCTGAAACTGCACAGTTGGTTATGAGCGTCATAATAGAGGCCTCCAGATTAATTCTGATTACCTGCGTTTCTTTAATGTGCCCACATGCCCGAACATTTTTGCATTCAGCCCCTATTTTAAAGCGTCCGCCGTGGTCGGGATCAAACTCGCAGCCTCGTGCCTAGCAGCGAAACGCCATGAAGCTATTGAAGAAGCACAGCGGGTTCGTGTCACTATGAGTTGCTATAACGCAGGCACGTACCCGAGGGGAGGGGGGGAGGGGGGGGCATGGCGGTGCCCGGGCCCCCCTCCGCCCGAAATTAAGCGACATATCCACCCCCCCTCCTCTCCACCCACGCTACCACTCCTCACATATTCCTAAAGCTCGGCCAAATCAATGTTGAGACTTGACAGCTATTCAGTGGTCAACATTTTGTTACCTTCTTCACTCCTTTTGGAAGGCTGTATAGTTATGGGCATCTCCTGGCTTGTTAAGGCCAGTTTTCTCATAAATTCAGTGCCCGCGCGATTAACTCGAGATGCGTTCAGATGTCACCATCTATTCAACGGTCACGCACATCGCTGTTGCTTGTTTAGTTCAACGTATTTTGTTTAGACTGACCGACGCCCTAGAAAAGGGATCTGGTTCTTAATCAGCTGGTCTGTATTCTCCTGGAACAAGTTGGGGCCGGAAAAAACGCCAATTATGTTTAACTTTTCTTTTTCCCTCATTATTTCCTCGAGCGACGGCTCGCCGCCACGCCGGCAGATCCTCGGAACCACATGCCCGCGATGTGGGTTAGATAAGGTGGAAAATAAGATAATGCCAAACAGCGTCCATTATAAAACCCTGCAATAACCCTTAAACTCATAAGCAATATGACTGTCACCCGTTACCTCGTCTGGTTTTTCTCCAATTGTACCGCACTTTTCGTGCAAATTGGCAACTGGAAAGAAGAGTCACAAGGAGTTGAGAAATTAAGCGATCTGCTAAGGGAGAGAGCCAAGACAACAGCCAAACGGGAAGGAAAAGCCAAAATTAACAAATTTAACCGTTGTTTATGAAAATATTTATGGATCAACATTTTTTTATTTAACAAGGAAGTAGAGAAAATGCCGCCGGAAGTGTAGAATGATTCGGTGTGTTTTGAATGACGCTTCTACAATTATCAGTCGAGCCACCTGACGTACCCACTTCTCTGATGTGTTTATGTGCGTTTTTTTTTAACCTTCCGCGGTGGGCGCAGTACGTCTAGAACCGCAGCGTCCTGCGCTCTACGCGATTGTATGGGACCGACGGCCACGCATCGCTACGCAACTTCCCAAATAACAATACGAGTCAGTTTTGGCACTTCACTTGGTAGAGCAGTAAACGAGGGATTCAAAAGAACTGTGATTGTTCCGCAAATATCTATTTATCTATAATTCTTCCAGAGTGAATTCAAAAAAACGCTGCTATAGTCGGATACAACTTAAGTCTGCCGTGAAACCACGCCTTCATAACCGCCAGCCACTGTTCTCCCGCGAGGCTGCAAATCATTCGTACTTCAAACTTCCTGTTACCCAAGTAAGGTGGTAACCAAAGAAATAAAATTATGAGCGCGTAATTTTATACGTTTTCTCTCGCCTTGATAGTGGAATGGTGAAAGCGTAATTCTTTATTGAACTGAAATTAAATGCTTGCTTCGCTGCAATTATTTATTCTCAAGTTTGACTTCAGTTGGCAGTGAAGTTTCATGAGTAAAACGGGCTCAGCAGGGAAATAAACAGTATCGCAGATTTTTGAAGAGTGACATGCTCAGACTCTATACAGTTTGTCCATGTCTGTTGCATACCTCATCGCTTCCGCCGATGAAAAGACTATTCAAGAACAGCGGACGCTCCGGAGCTATCAAGTACGACGCCATTTTGAAAAGGCCGCATGACGAAGATTTTGTTTGCTTCTGTGATTGGCTGGCGGAGTAACACAACCCCGCGCAGTCCGTGTGCCTCTGTTGCTAAGAGCAGTTTATTTTTTTTAACTTGTATTCTACTATAGAAATCTTTATTTTACACTTTCGCTTGTTTACTTGTCCTTGGCAGTGTTCTTCCTGCGCGAGTCCATTTGATGTGGTTTCTTCTTTGCCAATTTAATGAGAGGTGTATATGACCGGCCTACATGTGAGCAGGGGCGTAGCTATGGGAGGGGGGGGGGGGGCTTATGGGGCTTCACCCCCCCCCCAGAAATTTGTTCGTGATGTCCATGCGCAGTCGACCAAAGCAACCCCCGTCGCCGGAAATCATTCTGGATTTTGTCTAGAACGTCTTTTTCACGCTCGAAAACACATCTCACCGCGAACATTGCGAACACGGGCTGGATTTCGCGGTAACGCCCATGCACCGGGAGTCGCATGAAGCAAGCAGCCCCATCCGAGCACAAAGCTTCAAGGGCATTTTGGTGGCGAACGGGCTCGCCGTGGAATCGCGCGGAGGCCGCGGAATCTACGGAGTGCATAGATTTCAATTCCAAAACCTTATGGGCATAATGTTCTTATAAACTTTTGATGCGAAACGCGCTCTCACATTTCCGAAGTTGTGCTTCAGAGATTCAACTGCGGAAGTTTGTGGGTTTAATGTAGTTATAAACATTTGACGCCAAAGGTGCATTGACTTTTCTAGTCTTAGATCGGAACATACAACGAGACAACCCAAATCAACACACTATCAGACAGGTTGACAAAACACGCAGTGAGATCCGATGAGACGAAGCGTTGTGATAGTTCATTTGTGCCGTCATGTCGAATGAAAAAAAAATCAACATTTTTTTATTCACCTACGCCAAAGCATGCATGTCATGACACTGAAGCCAGCCAGGGTAACTGCGGTCTTATTTATTTCTTCTACTTTGACTTTTATTCGTGGGCATACATTGAGCCTCTTAATTTTTTTTTTTTTATTCTCGCAACGGTGCACTTTGGTGCGCGTTTGGTTTTCTCTGGCCGATTGGATTTTCACCTAACAGAGTTTTGGACGATTTCCGGCTGGCAGACAAAAAAAAGAAACAATGATGGCGGTCGCCCACCGCCATCACTTTGAAGACTCAACGGATTGCACCGCGTTCGCTTGAGTGCAACCTCTCCGGAAAGTCTTGTCTCGCCAGTGTAGGATGCCGAGCAATATATGCGTATGGTTCTCGGTGGACCAAACAACTCATGTTTCCTTCGATATTCATTCGGTAGCCACATTAAGTGGCCAAATTAGGCATTGGATTGTGGCCAACATACTCTGCTTCGCGTTTCTTTTCTTCATTTCGGTGCCCCGGCCCCACAAAAGAAAAAAATATACATTGTTGCGGCGCAGCGAATTGTCACATTCTTGTTGTTGTCCTGAGTGGCCGTGGCACATACGCAGAAGGGGGGATTGGCCAAGAATCAGGTGGTTCAATTCGGTGCATAAAAATAATAATGATAGGTGACAGCTTGTCACTTCTTTTGAGGAAAGTAATCAACCACGGCACGTTTCAGTTGCCTGATACTATTATTATATTATTGCGATAGCAATTATATGAACAGTCCAGGCGCATTCCTGCTGTCGGCGTTGCCCTCATGTTTTGTATGAAGTTTAAGGGCGATAACGTCGTGACCGCGCGCCGCATGCTGTATGTGCGAGTGAAAGTGTATGGGGGGTAGGAATGGGTGAGCCGACGATGGTGGCTCAGTCATGTGTGGGCAAAGGAGAAAAGCGGGGAGCAAGTGCGCCGCCTTCCATCGCGCGCGACACATCGAGAGGAGTGGATGGAATGGGGGTGGGATCTAGGATTTTGTGAACCTGTGATTGGGCAGCATGTTTATTTGCCTTGTTTGACGCATTATATACAGTGACTTTTTCTTAGATACGTAGATTTATTAGAGACTTATGTGTATATTTACATATCTTGTTGCGAGTTTTTTTGCGACTTTTTTTTTCGATCGTCAGGGGCCATTACTGATAGAATTTGCTAAAGCCCGAGAGACAATCAATCGTTTCCGATATTGTGAAACGCCGGATCGGCTGCATGTCATAATAAAAAACAAACGACGTGGAAAATTGACGAATGTGGTCATCTTGCTGCACGACCTGGCTATGATGTTGGGCTGCTGAGTACGAGGTCACGGAATCGAATCCCGGCCACGGCGCCCGCATTTCGATGGGGGCGAAAACACCTGTGTACTTAGATTTAGGTGCCCGTTAAGGAACCCCAGGTGGTCGAAATTTCCGGAGTCCACCACTACGGCGTGCCTCATAATCAGAAAGTTGTTTTGGCGCGTAAAATCCCATAATTAATTTTTAATTGTTCCACGACAATGCCCGTCCCCACGTCGCTGATGTGGTTATACAAAACTGGCAAACTTCAAGTGGGAAACGCTTAAACATCCCCCATACAGCTGGGGCCTGTCGCCTTGCGACTTCCACATTTCGGGACATATAAAAAAGCAGCTCAAGTGAAACAGATTCATGTCGGGCGACGACGGGAAAGAGTCAGTTGCAGATTTTTTGAAGCAGCAACCCAAGGAGTTTTATGAGACGGGAATCACCCGACTCGTTAGTCAATGGGACAAATGTCTAAATGCTGATGGAGACTACTTTTAAATAAAGTACTACGTTTGTCATATATTCGCATTGGCTCACTTTCCTTTGACTCGCCCTCGTATATATTGCTGAACGGCTTCATACATGCTCTCTGTTGGGACAATAATTTCGGTGCAATTACTCACAATACGCGATCGGTGACAGCTGATCCTGCGTAATACATTAGAATCAATGCCAGCGTCATTGAGTTTTCACTGGCCGTTGCATATGTACAAAATTGCAAACAAGGTTCTTGAATGACAAAGTTTCGTTAACATATTTGCCCTAGACTTGTTCATTGCATGCCAATATTTAAGGACCTAGTTTTTTATGGCGCAACACAATGCGCACCCCCGGTAGTGCTTACACCTGCAGCGGGGACTTCCAAAAGCTCGTGGATATTTAGTAACCCGAATTTTTCGATCTGGAAATGTTTCATACCATTGGCATGCACTGCTTTGCTGGTTTAGAACTGATATAGTTCTAGAGATCGTGTGATATTTTCTTTACTTATTAAATGGACAAAAACATGGAATCATTGATATGGGTTATTTCGGGCACAATTTTAGGCACATACAAGTATATATTTTTATGAAAAAATACACATAAACCTTGTTTTGACAGTGCGTAGCGTTCAAGAATTCATTTGCAGCATCTTTGGCGATGGCAATGCAGTTATTATTCATGTATTTGAACCCTCGACAAATTGTGTAAGAGGAAGCTTAAGCTCGGGTCCGACTCCGACGCGGCCTATTCAAATTCATGTAAAACGCAGAAAGGGTTTTCTGAGATAACCCCTGGATCGCGGTTAATTAAATTTGTTGCATTTAAGAGAGAAAGTTAAATTCTAGCATATGTCTGAAGCGGAATTTTTATTCAGGGCCTGAATTTTGTTTAAAATATTTTGAAAAATTCGACAGGGCGAAGAAAATAGAAGTACCACGTTTACAAACTAATAGCTCTGCATCAAGAACAGATATCGCGGTTCTTTAAACGGCATCTATTATAAGAGTCAAAGCGGTCAAATTTAGTATGTCAATTTGTATCTTACGTGAATTGGTTACGTGGTGTACAAGGGTCCTGCAAAAGCCGTATTACGATAATACTAAATTTTTTTGAAATTAATTTGTAACATATCAATTTTGGCCCTATGTAGATGTACTATTAGATACGATTCACAGAATTGTGATATTATTTTTCATTGTTGAGTTACTGAGCTTTAAACGTGATAGTCTAGTTTTCTTATTATTTGCTATTTTTGCCAATTTTTAATAAATAATTGACAACGTAAATGAAAAATTCGAAACCAAAAGTATGTATAGTTTCCGTTTTTCTTTTAAATGCAACAAACCTCATCAAATTTGATGCAGTGGTTGCCGAGAAAAACGAATTCGCCTTCTACATGTATTTAGATAGGAGAACCCGAGCTAAAGCTTCCTCATAAGGAGGAGGCCAAGCGTTGCGCTAGCTACGCAGCACGACTGCACGAGTGCATAGTGTTGTATGTTAAAGCTACTGAACTTTGCAAGAACTGAAATTGTTGGTTTTATGTGGCCCGGTAAATCCTCGCACCAGCTGACGCGCACTTCACGTTTTTACATCTATTGATGTGTGGCTTCGCACATGTTTAACTGTTGCCAGTTGCTTCATGCATAACTCTTGTTGATTCTTTTTAGCTGCTTGGTTTCCACCCTGCCTCGTTTGTAAAGGGTATAAATCACGCTGTGTCCTATCGGAATGATACCAAGCAAGTGCTTCTTTCACAGCTTTATTCTTTTCGCTCGAGGGCATCTTAGATATTGTGGTCTTTTTGGAAATGTGTTTAGAAAATAAGTAGTTCAGGGCGTGAATAGCTAATAGTTGCTGCATATGGTATCTTTGTTCCATTGTTTGCTGAAACGGTCGCGTCACGTTCGGGAAGCCATCACACCTCGGTGCTCTCTGAGCAGACTTAACAAGCCGAGTGCTTTGTTTGTTTCACAACGTAGGTCCATTCTTGCATGTGAATTTTGTACTCAACATAATTTTCTCTTATAATGCTTGCGCCGCAGTGGACTAAACCCGGCCTTGCCGCCAGCGCTCATCTACTTTGACTGGCGCTGCTCTTCCTTTAAGTATGTCATGTGGCACCTCTCTCTAGTAACATTTAAAAGAAAGTACTGAAAATTTAGTCAGACTTCAGCTTTGTACGTTTCCAAGCAGCTCCCTTGGGGAATTAAAAATGACAAAAAATGCAGCGGGAACGGCAGTTCATCGGGGTATGCAGCAGAATTGCATCGGCGGTACAACCCTAACACGCGCTTTTATTAACCCGTGCGTTTGGTGACTTCGTTGACTAGTGTACGCGTTTCAATCAATTCATTCGCAATTACCCTTCTTCAAGCGACTTTGACTGCACTTATTCGGCGATGTCACATGTATTTATCGGCAAAAAAAATCACAACGGCTTATGCAGACATCGCACCGTACGGATTTGTTTGATATGAGTCTGCGATAACGACGGGTGCTTATTATTGAGGTACAGAAGCATCATTACGGCAAGGGTAGAATTTAAAAAAAGCACGATCGAGACATCGGATTATTCAACAAAATATATCGGCTAGTTAACATTAGCTCCACTTCATGTAAATGGGGTTCATGGCGTTTGTCTGCGGGACGCACCTGGCAAGGTCGATCCAAATAGGTCGCGAAGCTTCGGGCGAAAAGCGGTTCAGTACAGATTGTCACCGACAGCAGCATGGGGGGTTATGGGAGCAGCGATGGAAGCGCGACTATGTTTGGAGGGAACAAACATTGGGAAAGAAAAACGCGTTTTTTAATTCAAACGAGACACAGTTAGATTCATTCAACGAAAATAAAATTCCTAGTCAATTTTATATATTCGTGATGAGTTAAGAAGATACGTTTAATTTTATTATTATTAATAAATGCATTTCTTTTCAGCGCCCATCGCTACAGGGGGCGTTGACGCCACTATCGCTCGAAGTGCAATGCACGTCTTGAAATGGACAGAAAGGCGCACTCCTATCACCTGTTGAAATACGCCCCCCCTCACAACTTGTGCTTTCTTGCTTGACGAAGTTTGTCTGAATTTGGTGACGCGGCTAGCTTCACTGCTTCTTAATCTGTTCAGTCAAAAGTAGTGAGTTACGACCGCCAGATAATTGTGTAGTTGTTTTCGTGCGACTGCGCTGGCCGACGGGCTTGGCATCCGACAATAGGATCCGCAATCTTCACCTAAAGCTTTCGTCGGCCTCCAAAGAAAGTATGTTCCATATGTTCTGTGCAGGGATGCGATTTCGACAACCGTACGGCTGGCCTTTTCCTACATCGCTTTCCACGCTGAAAGCTCGAAACGCCCATCAAGTCGAATGGCGGGGCATTTGAATATATAGCTCCAAAGGAAGAACAACAAAACAAATTTCGCGCCTTCGAAAACAAAATGACGTCACTTCTGCTTTTAACGGACATGGCGTCACGTTATTTTTTCTTCCGCCGGAAGTGTTCCCACCACATACAGATGGCGCTAAGCTCCATGAACCGGCGATGGACCGCCATGTTTTGAACGTATGGGCTCCTATGGAAACTTCGCTACCAGGTATATTTACCTTGCACCTGGCACGTATGTGGACCATGTGGCCCCAAACACCGGTAACATCGTGTTCATACCCGCTCCCACACAGGTCAGCGTCCTCGCTACGGCTGTCACCGCAGAAGCAGCAGTCTGGACCCGAACAAAGCAGAAATCGCAGCCGCGAACTTCAGCCATCCCTGCTGCAAAGGATTGTCGTCTGCTACTGCTCCCTCGCGTACTGTTGGAAGCGCCCGCTGGGTGGCTATCAGTGGTGCCTCTATAGGCGGTGCACTAGGCGTATACGCGTCTAGGCGCATCGGGGGATGACAGCTTTGTGCGCGCCGTCTTCTCGCCACTTCGTTCGCGTTGAACCGAGAGGTAGCACGAATGTCAATTCGCTCCCTTCTGCTGCCACGCTTCCTCACTCCAGTGTTTGGACAGAGAGTTTCACCGGTCGTCGATTGAGATGTGATCATGTTTGCTTGTGCGCGCGTGACACCATGCTTGCTAATTTAGTTAGTAAGCGAATTTTCGCAAGTTTATACGGTCGATAAACTACTATCCTTACTTTGTACAGCTGTCTATTTGCTATCGCAATCGATAGTCGGTTTTGTCGGATTTGCCTTCCGGGCAAAACCGTCTTTTTGTATACTTTTTGCTTTCGCGCAAGTGAAATAGAGTATCAGAAAGCATGAAATGTCAGGTACCCTGCGGCATACAACGTACATAAACCAGCCTCCTCAACAGGTTAAGAAAAGATATGGCTTTTACACGATAAAATAGTAAGCGTTGTCGTGTTCCCTAAACCTACATCCGTCAAAGACCTGCGCAATTTTGTTGGTCTATGTTACTACTTTAGACGCTTCATCCGAAACTTCGCCACCATCATATCGCCCCTGAGGAAGCTCCCCGGAAGTAGTGGGTCCCTCACTTCGTGGTCGTCAGAGTGCAGCGAGGCTTTCGCAATCCTGCGCCATTTGCTGACATCACCTCCAATTTTGCGTCCTACTACGACCCGACGGCCTTTACAGATGTGCGCAATGCTGCCAGCGATGTCGGTCTCGGCGCAGTCCTTGAGCAGCGCAAACACGGGTTTTCTGAAAACGTTGTGCCTTATGCAAGTAGCACACTTACGAAACCCGAGAGTAACTACACCGTGACGACAAAAGAATGTTAGGCGATCATCCGGGCTCTTACTAAATTCCTTCCATATCTGTATGGCCGCCCATTTGACGTCGTCACGGGCCACCACGCACTTTGTTGGTTGTCGTCACTGCAGAACCCCATGGACCACCTTGCCCGTGGGGCATTTCGCCTACAGGGGTACGATATTCGCGCGCTTTACCGTAGCGGCCGCCAGCACTCTGACGCAGACGCCCTCACGCATGCGCTCTTCCTTACCCGACGACAATGCCCGCTGCTCTGCATCCCGGCTTGCCGTTTCTTCCATCGACTTTCGCACCGTCGGTTCAGAACAGCACAAGGGCAACTGGATCGCCTCGCTGATAGACTTGCTGTCTGATCCATCGGCACAGCCAGCCACTCGCGCGTTGCGTCAAGACCGCCATTTCGCCATTCGCGGCGACCTACTCCACCGACGCAGTTACACTGCCGATGGCCGCCAGTGGTTTCTAATATTACCCCGCCGTCTCCGTTCTGAGGAGGAGGAGGAACTTTATTATTGGAGAAACCGTTGCGCGGTTTATTCCTGGGTGGTTCCCTCTGACAGGGCTCCACTGGCGATCGCGGCTCGCCGGGCCTGGTCGAGGGTCGCCAGTTGGCTTCCCAGGTCCAGTTCGGAGAGTCTCGCCTCCCAAGACCACGTAGTGAGTGTGTGTGTTGTGACATGCGCGTCATTCCACTCTTATCCGCAGTGTGCACACTCGGGAATAATCAAAACTTACCAGAGCATTCGACAGGGGTACTACTGGCGCGGGATGTACAGCTACGTTCAGAAGTTTGTTAACTCGTGCCCCGTGTGTCAGGGCCGGAAATCTTCAACGCACATCTCGCCAGCCGGCCTGCAACCGTTACCTTGCCCTACCCGGCCGTTAGGGCGTGTAGCATTGATTTGTTTGGGCCACTTCCCCTAACATCTGCTCGTAACCGCAGTGTCTTCATGGCTGCTGACCACCTCAGGCGATACACGTAAACTGCCACCCTCCCAGCAGCTACAGCGCGCGATGTTGCCTCCTTCCTGCTCCGCCGATTCATACTGCGTCATAGTGCACCACACGATTTGCTCAGCGATAGCGGACGTGTCTTCTTGTCAGAAGTCGTCGAAACCATCCTCAAAGAGTGCCACGTTGTCCACCGCACAACTACTGCTTACCATCCGCATACCAATAATCTCACAGAATGCTTTTACCATACACTCGGCGACATGCTCGCAATATACGTAGCCTTCGACCACACAAATTGGCATGTCAATGTGCCCTTCGCAATCTGCTCCTGCAATACCGCCACTCAGAGCACCACTGGGTTTTCATCTTTTTCTTATTGTACGGCCGGCACCCGTCGCAACTGATCGACAAAATCATTCCGCACAAGCCCGGATGTATTTGAGTGTGTTCCTATTTCTGACATAGCCAAACATGCCGAAGAGTGTTGCGATCTCGCGCGTGGCTTTAGTTCAAATGACCAAGAGCGCCAGAAGAGCGTTTGTGGTGACACCACTTCCGCGCCCACGTTCCTACCCGGAGCGCCTGCGTGGCTCTCGGTCCCTTCCACTGCACCTCGTCTCTCATCGAAACTACTGCCCAAGTATGAAGGCCCCTACCGCGTCGTTGAACGCACTTCTCTAGTGAACTACGTGATCGAGTCAGTTGAACCATCTTCGGACATGCGCCATCATGGACGAGACATTCTCAATGTTGAAAGCCTCAAGACCTACTATAACCCACTCATAATGGCAAGCTGTTAGGTTGCCAGGCTACTCCCTTTTCGTTCGCAGGGGTAAATGTAGAGAAGGATTGGAACGACATAGTGGGTCGTCACCTCTAGACCTTTCTAGTTAGTCGTCCTCTTCAGCGCTTTTGGTCATGAATGCCGCTCGCGCTCGGAGTCCGTGCACTGCTAGACTGTAGCCGTTGCGCTGCTCCTAGTCCGATCATATATATATATATATATATATATATATATATAGTCCGATCTCAATCGTCCGATCTCCTAGTCCGATCATATATATATATATATATATATATATATATATATATATATATATATATATATATATATATATATATATATATATATATATATATATATATATTGCTATGGCATCAGCCGGGCGAGGAGAAGAGGAGGGAGACGTTAGGTAGCGCAGCCTCGGGAAGCCATCTTGACTTCACCATCAACCTCGTCCCTTAAATAAAGCCGGTTCAACTTTAGCCGTACCAGTTTTGTGGTGGAGGTGCTGGGTACTTCGACCAAGACGACGGAGCTGCTGCAGCAAGTGCCACGCCGGAGCCGACGCCTCGCTCGACTGCCTCCGACACCGCTTGAGATCCTGATGTCCCACAGCGGCGACCAACAGCCTTCTCTTGCTGCTCCAGTGCGAACAACCGGCGCCTGGACGCATCGATCAGATAGAGCCCCGCCCTTCCTCAGGAAAGTTCGGCGAGGACATGGAGGAATTGCTCACCCACTACAAGCGTGTGAACAAGTACAACGCCTGGAACTCCACGGCTCAGCTCGACAATGTCGTTCTGTTCCTCACAGACACTGCGCTAGTGTGGTTCGAGAACCACGAAGATAACTTCACAACGTGGGACAGCTTGGTTACTGACCTCATAGAGTGCTTTGGCGATTCCATCACGAAAAGGAAGCGGTCGGAACAGACATTGCTTCAATGCGCTCAAGTACCAGGATCTGTACTACGTACATAGAGGCGATCCTGAAGCTTTCCAAAACGGTTAATCCTCGAATATCCGAAGAGGACAAAGTTGGACACATTTTCAAAGGCATAGCTGAGGATGTATACAATTATTTCATCGGAAAGGAGAGTCTCGCCTCGGTCGCCGACCTCATCAAGCATTGCCGCACGTTTGAGGCCTTGAAGCTGCGCCGTATCACGCCGAAGTTCGGCAGGTCAGCGAATGTCACAACGGTGGCAAGCCTTGACGATAACCACAACTACAGTTTTCAATTTGACCTTGCGGCAACTATGAAACAAATAAAACGACACACCAAAGGGGCGGATGTCGAACAGCTGGGTTGCGAATGAATGAATCGGCTGAACATGAATGAACATGAATCGGCTGTGTGCGCATTGTGTGCCATGCCAGGCATTGCAGACTGTCGAGTCGATCAGCTGCGACAGCACCGACGTTTCTTTCCCGACGACATGACGCATGATCAACGCACTCCTCGAACTACCACCATGAATCGGAATCCGGAAGATCACATTTATTATTCGCAGTGTCCCAGGGTGTACCCCAAGGCTTACAACGACGGTCGCGCATCGTCTGTGTGGGACAGCTGTGGCGCCTCAGGACACATTGCTCGTTTTGGTCGCCGACGCCGACAAACAACACATGGCCCCCCATCAACTTGGCCTAATTTTGAAAGGGACAGTTACGACGACCGTTGGCCGACAGACCCTGATACTGTAAACACCACAGGCGCGCCACCCCGGAATAATTTCCGTCAATATGGTAGAAGGAGTGGCTCGCCAGCTTCACACCGCAGCCTCACGCCCCCAACCAGTCGCCAACGCCATTCACCGTCACTACGGCGACGTGCTACGTCACCACCACCGTCAGGAAACTAGCCGGCGCGGCCGGCTTACTGCGTATCTGCGAAATACTCCTCTGCCTATTATGATGGTGAAGAACAAAGTGCTTGTGTTAATTGATAGTATATCTGCAACAGCATTAGTGGATTCTGGTGCTACCATTTCCGTCATGAGTGTGATTTTCAAAGAAAGGCTGGGTCGGAAAGTTATGTTCCTGTGGAATGATGATGTGACGTTTCGTGGTGTCAGTGGAGAGTACCTAGTTCCCCTTGGTATTTGTGTTGCAAGTGTTTTATTCAGAGGAGAAGATCTTAAAACTGAGTTTATCGTACTACCGCGGTGCACTCACGATGTAATTCTCGGGATTGACTTTCTTCAGGATTGTGGTGCATCCGTTAACTCTGGCACAGGTGAAATTACTTTGTATAGCGCGCTTCTCGCCACCCTTGCCGACACATCCTTACCAGAGAAAAACTATTGCGTTGTTTCGAACGATTTGCGGCTACCGCCCTGGTCGCTGCCACGTATCCCTGTCAATTTCGCTGCTGCCGACCTTTCATCGTTTGACGCGCAAGTCCAGCCACTTACGTCGAGCTGCGCAAAGAAAGATGTACTTGTACCACGCTCTCTTTTGAGTGTAGTGAATGTCACCTCAAAATTGTGGGCTTTCAATTGTTCTTGCGACCCTGCTGTTTCCCTGCCCGATATGAAGCTTGCTGAATTTGACGAGATTACTTACAGCTCCATTACAGTTCTGAGCGAGGAGGAGCAGTCTCATACTAGCGATCCCCTCTGAACCACTTCTGAAGAGCAGATCCTACGGATGATCAACAAGGCGCTGCCCTCACATGTGCACCACGCTCTCGGACAAGTTTAGTGGGCACATCTTTCTGTGTTCGATTTCACACAAGGCGACAAGCAGGCTTCACTCCCGCGTTTTCGTGCTCGCCACGGAATTGACACCGGATCTGCGCACCCCATTCGGCAAAAGCCTCACCGCGTGTCATCAACAGAGAAGACATTTATCGCTGAACAGGTGAAAGACATGCTACGGAAAAGTGTTGTTCAAGAGTCCTCTAGTCCATGAGCAGCACCAGTCATCTTAGTAAAGCAAAAGGATGGATCGAGGCGGTTCTGCGTTGATTAAAGGAAACTGAATGCGGTCACCAAAAAGTATGTGTATCCGCTTCCTAGAATTGATGATGTCATCAATTGTCTACATTCCGCTGCCTACTTTTCATCACTGGATTTGCGATCAGTGTATTGGCAGATACCTATGCACCCAGACGACAAGGAGAAAACGGCCTTCGTGACACCAGAGGGTCTTTATGAATGTAACGTTATGCCGTTCGGCCTTTGTAACGCGCCAGCAACATTCGAATGATTCATGGATATATCCTCCCATGACTTAAATGGGAAATTTGTTTGTGCTACCTCGATGATACGGTGATTATTGGCAGCACATTGAGTGAGCATAACAGCCATCTCAGTCTTGTTCTGGATTATGTCAAACAAGCCGGCTTGATCCTAAATTCCAAGAAATGTCATTTCGGGGAAACCGAGACGTTAGTACTTGGGCATCTGGTCGACAAGAACGGTGTGAGGCCAGATCCACGGAAGATTGAGGCAGTCAGCTTCTTCAAACACCGAAGTCAATGCTGGAGTTGAGGTGTTTCTTGGGCCTGTGCTCGTATTTTTGTCGCTTGTTCCCAAGATTCGCCGCCGTGGTGTACCCCCTAACATGTCTACTCCAAAAAGCCGTCCCTTTCAACTGGACATCGGCTTGCGACGACGCGTTCCGCCAGCTAAAATTTCTACTAACGTCAGGGCCCATATTGCGTCACTTCGATGCATCCTCACCTACCAAAGTGCACGCTGATGCCAGCGGCATCGGCATCGATGCCATACTAGTGCAACATCATCAAGGAGCTGAACATGTTGTGGCTTATGCTAGTCGCTCTTTGGCTAAGGCGGAACGCAATTACATTGTGACCGAGCAAGAATGCTTGGCAGCTGTTTTCGCTGTCCACAAATTTCGGCTCTATATCTACGGACGCCCGTTCACTATCGTTACTGACCACCACGCGTTATGCTGGTTGGTGAATCTCCGTGACCCGAGTGGACAACTGGCCCGTTAGGTTCTTCGACTGCAGGAGTACCGCTTCGTTTTTTCCTACAAGTCTGGGCGTCGCCACGCAGATGCGGACTGTCTCTCCCGCTTTCCTCTGACGACGACGGAGTGTGACGAAGACAATTTTGATGACTGTTTTGCTCCCATTTCTTCTACATTCCCAGAGTCGATGACTTTCAAAGCTGAGCAGGAAAATGATTTTCGTTTGGAACCTCTTTTTTGGCCGCATCGCGTCCTGGAGCGAGTCGTCGATTTTATGTCCGTGACGGCCTGCTATACAAGACCAGTTATTCGGCTAAAGGCGCACGCTTCCTTCTGGTGGTGCCGCAGAGTCTGCAAGCGGACATAGTGAGAGCCATGCACGACGATGTGACCTCTGGCCATCTAGGATTCATCAGAACTTTGAACAGGACACAGGAGCGTTTTTACTGGCCCAGAATGCGGGACACAGTCAAGCACTACGTCGCCAGTTGCGAACAATGTCAACGCTACAAGCGCCCTACGACCGCTCCTCCAGGCCTTCTCCAACTTCTGCCGCCACCTCGTCTGCCATTTGAACAAGTGGGCATCGATCTTCTGGGCCCGTTTGCCCGATCAACTAACGACAACCGATGGGCGATTGTATGTGTCGACCATCTGACTCGTTACGCGGAAACGGCGGCCGTACCATCTTTAATAGCTGCGTCCGTTGCAACGTTTTCGCTTCGATTCAGTATTCTTCGGCATGGTCCTCCCCGTGTCATCATTAGCGATCGCGGTCGTAAGTTCGTTGCGGACACCTTAGAAGAACTGCTCCGTCTCTACAGTTTGCAGCTCTGTCATTCAACGCCTTATCACCCTCAGACAAATGGGCTTGTAGAACGTACGAACATAACTCTAACTAACATGCTGGTCATGTATGTATCTTCCGATCACAGAGACTGGGATGACGTACTCCCCTTCATCACCTATGCTTATAATAGCTATGCCAAGACGCTTTGTCTTGCCAAAGAAGCGCGGCGCATTGTACGTCTTCATACTGTGGCATCGCAACACCTATCGAAAGAGCGCTATGACAGCCGACACCTGTCTGTCTCGTACGCCTAAGGAGACTTTGTGTGGTTGTGGACTCCGGAACGTAAACGTGGCTTATGCGAAAAGTTTTTACCACAGTACACGGGCCCATTCGTCATTGTAGATCCCTTGAGTGACTTGACGTACGTGGTGGCACGCTTGACGTCCGCTGGTCGTCGTTCTAGCCGGACCCAGTTAGTACATGTTGCTCGTCTTAAGCGGTTTCAACCTACACTTTCCGAGTGATCTAGATTTGCCCAGCGGGCTATGTCTGGCAACCGGGGATTGCTACGGCATGAGCCGGGCGAGGAGAAGAGGAGGAAGACGCTAGCTGGTGCAGCCTCGGGACGCCATCTTTACTTCACCACAAACCACGTCCCTTAAATAAAGCCGGTTCAACATTGACCGTAGCAATATATATATATATATATATATATATATATATATATATATATATATATATATATATATATATATATATATATATATGTATATATATATATATATATATATATATATATATATATTGTAACGATGTTAGTAAAACAGGGATATTTATTAAAGGCGAACTTGTGCCCACAAGTAAAAGTCACTGAGGTCGTGCAGAAATCCGCGGCAGTCGCGTTCTCAAGCTGGGCTCGAACCGACTTCCTCTTCTCCTCGCGTGACACCTCGTGCGCGTGGCGCGTGCGAGCCGAGTCCAACTGGCTGCCCGTGCCACGAAGATCGCTGCCTGTTGTTGGTGAACAACGCCACTGTACGGCGTGCACAGTGCCCAATGCAAAGGGCGCGCAACTTGAATGTCACCAAGTTTGCCGTGGCATTATCCCCCTCCTTACCGCATCGGCCCGATGCGTGAGAGGAAGTAGGGGTTCCTGTGGGCGCTCACTTTTTTTGTTGTTGTTGCTGTTGTTCATGACCTCTCCTGGTAGGGTTTCATGCGGACAACATGTACAACTTCCGTGGAGTTGCGCCGTCTTGGGCTCTCGTGTCCAGCGGATTTCACTTCGTAAGTGACGTCGCTTATACGACGAAGTATTTCGTAAGGGCCGAAGTATCTGCACAGAAGCTTTTCAGACAGTCCACGGTGTCGCACTGGGGTCCATACCCACACCTTGTCACCGGGCTGGTAATGAGCTTCACGACGGCGCTGGTTGTACCGGCTGGAGTCGATGCGTTGTTGGCGGCGTATTCGGTACCTTGCCAGCTGTCGTGCCTCCTCGGCTCGTTGCAAGAAATCATCCAGGTCAGATGAGTTATGGGTTTCTTTTGGGCTTCAGGGAGTCTCGGGTTGACGGTAATTGATCTGTCGACACTGCAGGTTCCTGGTAGGGCAGTTGACGTAGTTAGGCTGCATAATTCGGTCGCTTCACAGAACTCGTGGAAATAGGCAATAGCTGTTCCTTGTGCGATGTGTTGGAATTCATTACCGAAATTTGTAAGTGCGACATTTGCACGGCCATCGCTTAACTGAACAAGGCCCCGAGCCACACAAATGCGTTTGTTGAAAAGGAGCTCTATGTTTCCATCTGCTATGCCTTCGCGGTCAGAAAATCTTTCATTCTCCACAAGAACCATTATACTGCAGCGTGGCGGCACAGTTACGTCATCGTCAACGACGCGCAGTGCAGCGAGACGTCGCTCCTCCGATTCTTCCACAGGTATAGCTTGTTTTGTCGAGAAAGATACACTGGACCTACGTAGGTTAATTATGGCGCCGTTAGCTTGTAGAAAATCCATTCCCAATATAAGTTCCCGTGAACATTCTGGCAGTACAATAAAGTCAGAAACGTATGTGAAGCCTTTTATCGTAAGTCTTGCGGTGCATCGGCCCAGGGGCGTAATAAGATGGCCGCCTGCCGTGCGTATCTGCGGGCCAGTCCACTTCGTCACAACTTTTTTAAGGTGCTTCGCCATCTTGAAGCTTACTACTGAATAATCAGCGCCGGTGTCGACTAAGGCATTCAGCTCGCATCCGTCTATTATTAACCGCAAATCTGACGTAATCGTTTCGTTCCTGCACCTGTAGACTGGAATTATCTCGTCACCACACTGGAATCGCGTTGGAGGATCTTCGAAACTCTGGTTATCAGCGGCCTCACCTCCATAGGTCGCTTGCTTCAGTTTTCCTGGTGCGGGCTTGGTGAACGACGCCTAGGCAATCTTGGAGACGCGCGTGGGCTAGGCGATCGGTAGCGCATGGGCGACGGTGCCCGTGGTTGATGTTGGCGAGGAGTAACGGGGCTTTGGCGCGTCGACAAGTATTCTTCGATCTCCGCTGGCCGTTCACCGTTTCGGGGGCATGGTGCGCTTAAGGGAAAACCCCTTAACCCAACTTGACGGTACGGGCAGAACCTATACATGTGACCCGCTTCTCCGCAGTGGAAACACAGAGGCCTGCGCTCGTGGTCACGCCAGACGTCACTTTTGCGGGGCCTTTGTTCCTCGAAACGAGGTGCACTGCGTGCTAAAGGCTGATAGGCAGCCGGTGGTTCCAGTAGACGAGGTGCACTGCGTACTGTCGACGGGTAGGGAACGGTCGTCGCAACTGCTCCACTACTGTGTACCGCGGGTTGCCTGAGTACGTCGGCGTACGTTGGGGTGCGCCGCGTCGGCTGTGGCTCGCGCTCTGGATCCCATATGACGTTCCTGAGTTCGTTCCGGACAACGTCGACGATAGATAGCGCAGCTGGAGCCTGAGGTATCTGCAACTTGTTGAGCTCTTCCCTGATCACTGACCGGACAAGCTCCCGCAGGGCTTCCAGGTCGTTTGGCAGGCCTCCAGGGAAGACATGGACAGGTGCGCAGCTTGCCTCACGGTTGTATTGCCGAGCCCGCTGTTCCAGTGTCTTTTCGATGGTCGTTGCTTCACATCTGAACTCGGCGACCGTGCGCGGTGGGTTGCGGACGAGAACTGCGAAGAGTTCCTGCTTTACTCCACGCATGAGATGGCGCAGCTTCTTATCTTCACTCATGGTGGGATCAGCACGCTTGAACAGGCGGGACATGTCCTCGATGTACATCGCCACGTTCTCGTTTGTGAGCTGGTTCCTGGCTTGAAGTGCGATTTCCGCCTTTTCTTTACGATCCGTGCTCGCGTACGTTGCTAGCAGTTGTCGTCGAAATTCCTCCCAAGAGGCCAAAGAGGGTTCGTGGTTTTCATACCACGTTCTTGCGAAGTCTTCCAACGCGAAATATACGTTACGGAGCTTCTGTCTTTCATTCCATTCATTAAAGCTCGCCACTCTCTCGAACAGTTCCAACCAATCTTCCACGTCTTCGAACGAGTCACCATGGAATGTTGGCGGCTTGCGAGGTTGGCTTACGACTAGCTGTGCCGGTGTTACCTGGGTAGTCATTGTGGCGGCGTCCGTTGTGGGAGTTTCTCTTGGCAAGAAGAGAAGAGGGCCGAATTCGGGCGAGTCACCTCGAAGACGGCGGCTGGTCCGCTGGTGTACAGGTGTCAGTTCCACGGGATGGACTCGCGGGTTGTCGGGGCTACGCTGACTTTCGTTCGTGGGGCTTCGACTCATACCCCGCACCTCCACCAGAAATGTAACGATGTTAGTAAAACAAGGATATTTATTAAAGGCGAACTTGTGCCCACAAGTAAAAGTCACTGAGGTCGTGCAGAAATCCGCGGCAGTCGCGTTCTCAAGCTGGGCTCGAACCGACTTCCTCTTCTCCTCGCGTGACACCTCGTGCGCGTGGCGCGTGCGAGCCGGGTCCAACTGGCTGCCCGTGCTACGAAGATCGCTGCCTGTTGTTGGTGAACAACGCCACTGTACGGCGTGCACAGTGCCCAATGCAAAGGGCGCACAACTTGAATGTCCCCAAGTTTGCCGTGGCAATATATATATATATATATATATATATATATATATATATATATATATATATATATATATATATATATATATATATATATATATATACATATACATATATATATATATATATATATATATATATATATATATATATATATATATATCGCCAAACTTCCACCTAATAAAGAGTGCCCCTTTCATGTTTACAAAGCACTTCGAATGTCAAAATAATAGAACACTTGTTAAAACGGGTGTGGGAGGGCTCCACATAAGAAAGATGAAGCAGCCCCGGAAAGGCGGTGGAGCCGAGTTCCAGTCCCGGACCAGGATAAATTCTTCTTCAACAGCGAGGCTCTTCTTTCGAGGAACCCGTATGGGTTTTTTAACGCGACAGCGTTAAGGAGCTCGTGTCGCAGAAAAGCCGGTGTCGTCGGTGTCGGCGTCGTCGGCGTTGGCCCTGAGCGATAAATCCCAGCAGGCACTTCGTGAATAAAAAGCAACTTGCAACATGGGCTGGGTGGGAATCGAACCAGGGTCTCCGGAGTGTGAGACGGAGACTCTACCACTCAGCCACGAGTTGGATGCTTCAAAGCGGTACCAACGCGTCTCTAGTGAATGCGGTGTTGCCTTAGAAACGAGCTGTTTCTAAGGCTCAGGCGTGCGTCGCTTGCTCAGGCGCACATTTCGTTGCCGCGCCGAACGTGGCGCTGCTCGACGCTCACCGCGTCCTATGCGGGGCGCGTAGTCGCTGCGTCGTAGCCCACTGTCTTACACCCCTTGGCGGGTCGACGGGAACGCTGTCGCGTTCCACTCTTGAAGGCGAAGCTTAAGCGTCCTCCAATTTTTCTTTGTAGCGATTGCTTCGATGGGGGATGTCTTTCTTTCTCTTTACTAATTGCTTCTCTTCACCTTACGGGCTTCCCCAGAACTATTATGTAAAGTAAGTTAACTAAGTAAATTAACTAAGTAAATTCATTAAGTAGTAATTCAGTTCTCACACATAGTGTCCGTGTCGTAAGCAGCGACACTTCTAGGTCCGTACTCATTGGTAAGTGCCCCTGAGCCGAAGCAAATTTCGATCTCGTGCGAGTTTTCGGCTTTGCGCACCACATCACGGGTTTCTCTCTCACACACATCATCACAACCACGGTCACACCAGTCAAGTCTCTGGTCACCACGCGAACCGCATTTGCCCACATTACGATTAATATCACACATTTTATTTTTCTGACGATGTTCTACAAAAGAAGCTGCCGGCATCTGCGCTCCCATCGAAGCGCGGTCGAATCTGGCAGTGTTTTACATGCGAAACATTCACACTCCCACGTTTTCTTTCCGTTTGGTCCACTTATTGCCGATCACGCTGCAGTCGGTGGTCTACTTACCTGGCGTATTCGATTCTGCGTCGCACGCCTAGGCCTTTATTTACAGAGTTCCGGTTCCTTCTTGGAGGCCACAATGGGGGGCGACACTGCCGGGCTTTCTGGGTGCAAGGTTTTGATTCTGGCAGTCATAGCAAAAGAGAACGTACTTGCTGACGTGAGAAAACATCGTTTGCCAGAAATTACTGCAGTGAATTTCCTCCATGTGTGCTTGACGCCGAGATGGCCCGTCGTAGTTTCTACGTGGCATTGCTGTAAAACCTCCGATCCGATACACCCTGGGACAGCGAGGGCCGTACGAACTTCATGAAAGCATGTTGCTGTTCTCTACGAAACACCATCGACTAACCGAAAGCTCCGTGTCGCTCATATCACTTCTCTGACAACGGGTATGTTCGGCTACTCTAAGTCTACTCTACTCATCCACGCGTCTTCCCTCTGCTTTTCTCCAACGTCCTCATTATCCAGCACGAGCAACGGTAAGGGGTTTTCTATGCATATTCGTGCGGAATCATCCGGACGGCGGGAAACCGCGCCGGAGTTTCTATGCTCGAAGCTATTGCTATACAACTTCAGACGTCACAAACCCTCTCTCCATCACGCGTGCGAATGCAAGCGCCTTTTAAAGAGATTGCGCTCGGCGACGAACACGCCATGGAACTTCGTACTAATTCGGTTGACCGAGAGAACGCGCCCTCACCCGGGAAAGTAGGGCCGACCACCACGAAAATGGGCGAAAGATCCAAGTAACGCTATTCGATTTAATATCGTGCGGGACTCACTTCACGCCTCTGCATATCAAAGGCGTGCAGTGAGTCCCTTTGCTCAATGCGAAAGGCAGCGTGTCCAGGAGGCTCAAATGGTCACTCAGGGGAACGTGATGTTGGGTAATACTAAGGGTAATCTTTAATAGGTTCCACTGAAGAGTAGGGGCTATCAAAAAAACGAGTCTTTATGCGTAGCATCAAAAGGAGAACATCTAAACTGCTGCATGTCTGAATGCAGACGTTTAACCGTGTAGACGACGAAGGAGCATGTCGAACGTGCCGTAACTTTTTTTTTGGTACGACCGCAGCAATGGATCAACTCGGTACAAGAGTGATGAATTTGTCTGTTCATTAAACTGTGCGCCTTTCCTAACTTTGTGCCGCAGGCTGCGAAGAATTTCCATGGATTCTCATGCGGGAAGTGTAAAGCGAGTCAGGTTACTTAGGTCAAGAGGTGGCAGACAGACTATAGTCTAACTGCTATGTCAGTTCTTGCGATACTCATATGAATCGGTCATCATTAAAATTTAGCTCATGCGTAGCAAAAGAAGCCACAGTCAATATTGTCAAGTCGCAGTGAAGGAGAAGTCGCAGTTGCGCTCGGTATTAAAAAGGTGACCCGCCGCTGTGCCTCCTGAATAGCGCTCTACTATACCTCTGTTTTTGACGTTGCGACAATATTTTCATTTCGTAGAACACAGAGTGATCTACATGATAGAAAAAATGTTCATGGCTTTTAAGGACCGTTTGTAGTCTGAATATACCATCCAGTGCCTACAGAAATTATTCTCGGCAATGAATTTTGAGGATTAAAAATTCAAACAGGCAGATGGAAGCTATCGAAGTCAGTGTTGTTGTTGTTGTTGTTGTTGTTGTTGTTGCTGTTCCTAACAGTCTGTAAGCGCAGATCCTTCATTTACATGTCAGCATCACCGAAACTGTATTACACGCAGTGATCGACGCGTCCGGCAAGTACCCGACCGGAGCTTTCCAGTTGTCACGAGCTGATCTGGGCGCCTTCGACGAATGTGTAGAGACCGTGCTCATCAACGACTACGGGGACGAGACGGCTCGTGGTCAATACTGCAACTTGATAGTTTACCCTGGCAACCAAACGGACCTGGACGACCTCATCTCCTTGGCCCTGCAGCTTACGCATCCTCGGGTGAGGCAGTGATTTTATTAATGCATCTGTCTGATAAGGGAGAATGAGGTAAGCCTTGAAAAGTAACGTTTTGATAAAATTCTGTAGGAGGACGGATAAAAATTTTATGATGTTGACCATTGTCGTCATAACCTTAAGGGGCAGGAAGTGAGAGCTAGGGATCAGGGAGCACACGGCGATAGCCGACGTTCTAATTGACATTAAGACAAAAAATGTTGCTGTTTAGGCACTTTAATGTTCAGAGCAGGTAACCGGTGTAAGAGTTGCAGAATGGGCACCGTGGGAACGGAAGCGCAGTCAAGGACGGCAAAAAATTTGGCGGTGGATGAATTTAGAAAATTTGCAGGCGCAAGTTGAAATCAGCTAGCGCAAGACAGGGTTAATTGTAGATTTCTTGGAGAAGCCTTCGTCCTGCAGTGGACATAAAGATAGACTGCTGCTGCTCATGGAATATGGCTGAGACCTTCGCATCGGACGGGCAAATCTCAAGTGTCCTAGTCAGAAAGTTAAAGAAGAGATCCACGTAAGCATACACACACACTACAGTATCAGTCCTCACTGAGTGCGCACGTCCACATTAATCGTTCCACCACGACAAGTGTCCGCTGCATGCTGCATGTCCAAGCACTGCACCACGGGCCACCACTGCCCCAGCCTTGCTTTGGTGAAGCTGGACCCCCGTATAACTCAATGCGCTACATGTTGCACTACCTGTATGCTGTCGCGCGGAGTCACTTGGATCAGCAAACCACATTGACAGCAGCAGCGTGGTGACCTCTCGTTGGAGCAGACCAAATATGTGCGGTAGAGCACAAGGTGGTCATCCGTCTCTTCCTCTTTTCCAAACACCCAGCACAGAGCACTTGTGAGACTGGCGCAGTCATCGAAGCGGCGGCAGTACGCTAGCATCCACAGTGCCCTCACCCGGGCCTCGAACAGCAGACCAATGCCGCCGCGTTTGTCGTACGGCTGTTCCCCCTCAATAACGTTCTTTTGAGTGTGATAATTGCCAGTAACGTTGACTTGTTCCTCATCGCCCTCCGCCCCTCCGCGTTCTCCTTTTCGCACAACTCGAGGGGAGAGGGGTTTTTCTGTTAGTATCCAATTTGTGGACATGGTCATTTTGTCTGCCCCTAACGTTAGGATTGGCTGGGCGGACGTACGCGTCAGAAGGATACAGGTGCCATATGCCAATAAGAATTTCAATCACAGATGAAATGGTGACGCCCGCTAGATGGACATTTACAGAATACCCCCACCCCCCGCCCTTCACACTCCGCGGGAGCTTAACGGCTAGGGCGTTGCCCTGCTAAGCACGAGGTCGCGGGATCAAATGCGTGCAGAGGCGGCCTCATTTGAATAGGGCTGAAATACAAAAATGCCCTTGTGGTGTACATTGGCGGCACGTTAAAGATCCCCTGGTGGTCTATATTCATCCGGAGTTCCCCAGTACGGCATCCCGCATAATCAAACCATCGTTTTGGCATGTAAAACCCCCGAATTTGATTACGTAATAGCCGCCCCCCCCCCCCCCCCAGTGCATGAACGATCCGGACCCACTCAAGTTCCTTGCGTGCGTTTACGGGTTTTGAGAAAACTCAAACTTGCGAGAAATATGGGTATCCGCGATGTCCACTGAGTCCTTATTCAAACCATTCTCATGTACCCGAAGAAGAGCGGGTCCCACTTCCTGTCGTCTATTACACGCAGCCAGCCCTCGTAACCAAGCTTGCTTCTGGCTTCTCAAGCCTCGTACGTGCACTAGCCTACGGCTCTCTGAATGGCCTCTATGGCCACGTGGCCGTGACAGCCCAGTGCCAGTCGGCCAACCTCTCGTTGCCCCCGTTCCAGCCAATGTTTGGTATATGATTGGAAAGTGAGTGGAAGCAGCACTTCGAATAAAGGTGTGGGACATGCACACAGTTGCATATCTCCCAATCCAGCAGGAAGCGGTTGGCGCCCCAGAGACCTCTTCGACGCAGCACTTTCGTCGATGTGTGCTATGTTTAACGAATGTTCTCCACGAGGTGTCTACCACGTAGGTGGAGGCGCTCAACAACGAACCAAGGCACTTATAACATGTTTTCAAAGGTGTCTGCACGCAGTCTAGCAGTTTACCAGACACAGAAGTGTCTGGGTTCGAGAGAACAAGCACCGCAAAGTTCTTGGCATTAAAGATGAGACCAAGTTTCCAAAGATGTTTCGCAGACAGCGTGACCAGATTCTGGACGCCACTCACACTGTCATGATCTACCAGCGCCTCTAGTGGCCGTCATTATAACACAGACAGTGAAATGACGTTTTTCACAAATGTCTAATCCCATAGCCAATGAAGTGAAGTTCATGCAAGGAAATAGTGTCTTTGTCGTGGAGCCGTACATCACGTATACATGAACAGCGCACGTTATTGAGTGCCGCATTTTCTGTTCAAAACTTGTCAAACTTTGAAGAATGAAAGCTCGCGGAAGTCGAAATATGTTTTTGCAGCACATGAAATGTACATGAAAGGTTCAGTCCAGAAAAGAAGTCAAACTTGTGTAATGGGTGACAATCCTATGTTGATCTGACCGTGTTTTCAGTGCTAGTGTCTGTAGATAAGACAACCATTGTGCGCTTTTGTTCACGTACGTTCTCGTAAGTTAGACAACTTTAGGCCGACTAGGGAACGTAGGACAACGGAAAATGTGTCATAATGTATCATGGATTAAAAAAGATGCACTAAGTTAACCTAGAGAGGCCTGCCATCAGGCCTAGCCGCACCCGGGATCCAACGGGAAACTAGGACGCGGGCGCAGCAGCGTAGCGACTAGAATGGACCCCCGGCAGGCGACCGTAACAACTTATAACCACCCGGCAAACGGACCAGCCCAAAATCCGTCAGAAACACAAGCGATGGAGGAAGCCTATCCCGCCGCATGTTCGGGACAGAGCGGCCTAGGGAGCGGAGTATCAGAATATTTAGCGATGCAGCAAGGTATGCCGAGTTCGGCAGACACGGCAGATCAGCAGGAAGAAGACAAAAACTGGCAAATTTACTATTCCCGACGCCAGACGAAAGGGCTTAAGCGCGCTACGCAGAGCGCCGCAATATTGAAACCGGGTGAGCCTCACGCCGCCGAGAACAACATCAAGATGGCGCCGGCGACAGCAGCTGGCCTGACGTCAACGACACAAGGACAAAAGAGCGGCGCGGCGAGGCAGTCTAGGCACAGACTCCCGCCGCTCCCGTTGAACGACGCGAAGATCATTATTCGGCCTAAGGGCGGGCTGAAGGTTAAGGAGCTGAAGACGTACCAAGCGGCACGCGCTATCGTGGAAGCATGTGGCCGAAAATTCGGAGAAGACAAGTTCCTGGTGAGACTCCGGCCAGGTTCCAGCATCATCATCGCAAGGGCCTCGGACGAGGAAGCAGCCGGGATGATCAGGAAGATCAATTGCCTCAACTTTGACGGGCACAATTACGACGTGAACGCTACGTGGCGCTACCTGAAGACATCAAAAGAGCTGTTATTCACGGGCTACCCCTGGGAATCGCGGCGGACCTACTCGAATCCAAGTTGCGCCTACGCACCCAAGGAGTGGAGATCTTGAGCGCCAGAATCCTGGCCAAGTCGGAGACTGCACTCGTCACTTTCGACGGCCCTATTATCCTCAAATACGTCATTTTTGGGGCATGCGAGTACAAGACCCACCCCTTCAGACCAACTAGACAAGTATGCTTTGTATGCGGCGAGCAAGGACACCGCTCGGACGTGTGCCCAAAGCTGGGAACGAGAATCTGCTGCCAGTGCGGAGCAACTAGCCCCCAAGAGGGGCACCAATGCCAACCGAAGTGCCTGGTATGCGGAGGAGCCCACCTAACCGGAACCAGGGACTGCCAGCGGCGCCTCAAGGACACCAAGGAGCTCCGCGGCCGCCAACAACCGCATCAGCAGCAGCAACAACGCCGAGGCCGAAGCCGCAGCCGCAGGCTCCGACCCAGATGGCTGAGCTCGGAGGGCGATCGAGCCAGCCGGAGCCGCTCGAGGAGCCGAGCCAGGAGCCAGTCGAGGAGCCAGTCGAGGAGCCAGGCGAGGAGCCAGGCGAGGAGCCAGGCGAGAGACCCAGCCAGGGACAGCTCCTTCTCACCTCTGCAGCCTCCGCCCACGAGGGGGCAGCAGCAACACAAGGGACTACAACATATTAAGAAGACCCAAGATAACGCTAAGGTGAGCTGGGGACCACCCAAAACACCACCACCGCACTCGGGGAAAGATAATAATGAAGAGGAACTTAAAAATCTTAGAAGGGAAAACGAAGCACACAAACGCGTAGAACAGCTAGAAAGACGGTTGGAGGAGCTAATTAAAGCCCTGCAGGATCAAAGGACAGGTAATCCCCCTAGACTGCAGACTCCACCACAACAACAACCACAGCAACCAGAATCTTTCGAAGACCAAATGAGAAAATTTATGACGTTTATACAAGAGAAAACAAATGCAATAGAACAGAAAATGGCATTAATGGATCAGGAGATCCGAAACCAACGCAAACAACAAATCTCACAACAAGCTAAAGACAAATTCAACCTAAGATGACAGGGCCTCGAAAACTACAACGCGTCTAACACCGAGGACTAATCATGGCCAGATACGAAACAATAGAAATTTGGCAATGGAATTGCAGGGGCTATCGCAAAAAACAAGGGCAACTCCTACAGTACATCAACACACAACTCACACAACCAGATATCATAGCACTACAGGAGAAAGGCAAAACCACACCAATGCTAAAAGGCTACACGTGCTATGAAAAAGAACGCACAGCAATACTAATCAGTAAATCCCTCACCGCCATAGCACACGACAGCATAGCCGACACAGACATAGACCACGGTATTGTCGAAATCAGTCCAAAAAAGAAAAGAAAAGACAGCAGTGTCTTTGTCATAAATCTCTATAGTCCTCCGAGTCAAAAAGAAGCCGACTTCCGCAAACTTTTTTGCAGGAGCGAGCAAATTAGCCAAAACAAACGTCCTAGTGATTGTAGGAGATTTCAACGCCAAAGATCTGACCTGGGGTTACAAAAAACCAGACAAGAAAGGCATGCAAGTTAAGGAAGCAGCAGATATGTACGGCTGCACCCTCATAACAGACGACAGTACGCCAACCAGACTAGGTAACAGCGTAAGCTCCGACACATGCCCCGACCTGACATACATCCGGGGAACAGACAATGCGGTATGGGAAAACCTGCTGGAGAATGGGCAGCGGTCACTACATCCTAAAAACGCAATTGGCAACCGGAAGAATAAAACGCAAAATTGGCACCACCAAGGTGACAGATTGGAATGCCTTCAGGAAGGAATGCAAAACTATAGAGGGAAACATCGAGTCCCTAGAAGGCTGGGGAAACAAGCTCAGGGAGGTGCTCGACAAGTACACCAAAGAAATAGAAAGAACAGAGGAAACACCTGAGGTGGACTCGCGACTACTCAAGCTATGGGAGGCAAGACGCGGGCTCACTAAAAGATGGAAAAAACAAAGCCTAAACAGGAAGCTCAAAAAGAAAATCGCAGAGATAACCAAGGAGGCGGAGGAGTATGCGGCTCAGCTGACTAGGCAAAACTGGCAACAGTTTAGCGAGTCCCTAAACGGAACGCTTAGCACGGCAAAAATATGGCACATACTCAAGGCACTCCTGGACCCAACAAAAACAAAATCTGAAAACAATAAGGCCATACACCGCCTGGTACACCGATTCGAGGGACCGGACTCTGAACTGCTAGAGCAGGTCAGAGTCAAATGTTTCGGACATGACCACCCGGCGGCCTACACACAACAATACAAAGGGAAATAAAACGAGCTGCTGGATAGGCCAATCACAAAAGGTGTACGCGGCCATAAGAAGCGTTAAAAAGAATACAGCAGCGGGCGCGGACAAAATCAGAAATTCACTTATTCGAAACCTAGGGGACGAACAGGTGGAACAACTCACCGCCTTCCTCAACCAACACTGGGCTGCGGAAACGGTACCAGAGGAATGATTATATGAGAGGATAGTAACAAAAAGACTACAACATTGCATGGAGGAAAACGAGCTATACCCCCATAGTATGTTCGGTTTCCGATCCAAGCTTTCGACACAGGATGTCCTTCTCCAAATTAAACATGAGGTTCTCAGCAACATACCATACAACGGAGAACACATTTTAATGGCACTAGACATAAAAGGAGCTTTTGACAATGTAAGCCACGTGGCAATCCTGGAAGGCCTTAACAGCGTAGACTGCGGGAAGAAAGTACACGGATACGTCAAAGCCTTCCTCTCCAATTGAACAGCAACAATAGGTTTGGGAGAGATTCGATCGCAAAAATTCCCCACACCAAACAAGGGGACACCCCAAGGTTCAGTAATTTCCCCGATACTCGTTAACATCGCAATGATTGGCCTAGGGCATAAACTAAGCAAAATCGAAGGCATAAAACACGCCATTTATGCAGATGACATCACCATCTGGGCCACTAAAGGCTCGCTGTGCCAAAAAGAAAGCTATCTGCAAGAAGCAGCCACTTGCGTGGAAGAATACGTCGGGAAAGAGGCCTTTAGTGCTCCACGGAGAAATTCGAGCTTCTGAGAATTACACGGGGCAAGAAAAGCAAAGAAAGCCTTAACATATGGCTAAAGGGGCAGCCGATACCCGAAAGCCAACAAATCAGGATCCTTGGAATGTGGGTGCAATCCAACCAGCGCTGAACCCAGACGCTGAAAACACTCAAGCAGTCAACCACCCAAATAGCACGCATGATCACGCGGGTGTCACAAAAGAGATATGGGATGAAAGAAGGAGACACACTTAAGCTGGTTGGCAACCTGGTGGTCAGCAGGGTCGCATACTCACTCCCTTACTTCAACTGCACCAAACAGGAAATACAAGAAGCGGACACAAATTTACGCAAAGCGTACAAAACAGCACTTCACCTGTCGAACAATACATCGACAGAGAAACTAATGGCACTTGGTTTAAGCAACACCTTCGAAGAACTAAAAGAAGCCCAAAGTATCGCACAGCTCATGAGACTCCAGCAGACAAAAACGGGAAGGGAACTGCTAATAAGGCTAGACTTCGCGGAATCAATCAAAGAAACCCAAAGAACGGAGGGGATTCCTGATGAATATCGGAAAACATACACTGTTAGCCCCCTACCCAAAAACATGGACCCAAACCTCCACACGGCGCGAAGGGATGCAAGGGCGAAATACGTCGAAAAGTACCTGGCCACAAAAAACACAACAGTATACACAGATGCTGCAGTATACGCCAAGCAAAGAGGCACAAACATAGTAAAGTCAGCTGCGATAGTAATAAGCCAGGACTACAAAGAGATCAGCAGCGCGTCAATGAAGGACTGCTCGGTAACGGAAGCTGAGGAAATAGCCGTAGCTCTAGCGGTAGTGGAGGGCTACCGATCCGAAAGGTCTTTAACAATACTCACCGACTCGCAAACTACGTGTCGGAATTAAATGAACGGCAGAATAGGACGCAGAGCGCTTCACATCCTCCACTCCTGCAGGGCTAACAACAAAGTCAGGCATACAATTTTCTGGGTACCGGGAGACGCTGGAATAGAAGGGAACCTAAGGGCGGACAAGGCAGCTCGAGAGCACACAAACCGAGCGGCCACAAGCACCGACCCTGAGGAACCCATACCAGTCAACCCAAGCTACTCAGACATTTTGAATTACTATAAGGGGGTCCGAATCAAATACCCTCCACCCCACAACAGCCTAAATCAGCATGAAGCAACCTCTTGGAGGAGGCTGCCAACAGGAACATATCCAAACCTAAACACACTAAGCAAGATATTTCCCCCCCAGTATAGAGACATTTGCCCCTGGTGCGGCGCCAAGCCCACCTTATATCACATTACATGGGAATGCGTTCAGAATCAACAATTCCTTCAAATAAAAGACCCGAGTGCGGAGCAGTGGGAGAGGGTGCTCTCCAGCAGCGACCCGAATGTCCAGCATGGACTAGTAAGGCACGCTCGCCGAGTAGCCACCCTCAGTGGTGCCCTGGAATAGGGGCGTCGACCCTGCGCAGATGGGGAAGAAGACCGTGAAGATGGCCGACCACATCTGCCAGCGCTAATTTCTACCCAATTAGAGCAAATAAAGTTTTTCCTCCTCCTCCTAGGAGATGTCAAGGCGACTTAATAGCTGCTGAAATTAAAGAAAGAATGAAAGAAGGGGGTTTTCTGGGGGATCCTCTATTCACTCCCGAATAACAAAATTGTAAAAACATGGAACAATGAAACACATGGTACACTAATGCGCCCAGGAAGACCTTGTCTTGCTTCTATGTCACCCACATTGATTCGCTTTTTTCGCGTAGTAACAGTTACCAAAGCATAATGACAACATCTAGTGGATGTGCAGATAAGGACCTGTGTGACCCATGAAGCAGCCCCCAAGCGTAACAGCCAACCGTTTCTTCTTTGTTTATTTTCTTGCAGGTCGTATACACTTAAGTCACTTATTCGGCTCAAGCAGGAAACTTTTTTTGCGCTATCCATGACTAAATACACGGATTTGCTTGCGCGCATTGCCCTACAAACTGCTTCCGTCATTGCGAAAATTCAGAATTTTATTTTAACGTAAGTAACAGCGTTCCTCTGTCTGCTGCTCTGAGCTTGTCTACTATAATTACATTGATACGTGTACTTATCTTTATCGGGTGACCACGTTTCGCCGCTTAACAACTGTAATCGCAAAGCGCGGAACGCGCCCGCATGTATCCGAAGTTTCTGGAAAGTTATCGATGCTTCTTCCCGGCGGTCTGTTGTCGCCGAACCTTGTGTTTTCTGATTTCATCGCGTGACGCGAATGGTGTAGAACTTTGTGGAAGGCACGCGGGCCCGAACGACTAGTCTGGAGCATTCGTCGACTGCTGTATAGAAGCCGACGCGCTTGACCCGCTGATCAGATTTTCGACGACCGCCGACCATGTTCGCTGCTATCGTTGTGCTATAAGTGTAGCCTGTTTTTGTGGGCACAGGTTCGCCCAATAAAAGTTAATTTTGTCTTTCACAGTATTTGCTATTGTGTTCTTCAACGTCGCCACCACGTGACAATATAGTAAATGTCAGACTGGCCGAATTCAAAAGCTGAACCGAAATATTTAGAATTTTTACTTAATGCGGCCGTCCCCCTGATGTTTCAAGTGTCTAATAATTTGTTCCTTTGCTTCTGGCTTGAATATCTGCATCCAGTGGTCATTCCCCGTGCAGCGTTGCACATTTGACCACCGCGGCTCTCAAGCAGATCACATTGGAACTTTTGCATTGTTCATACGCTAACCGAATCCATGTTTACCCGGTCGGTTCCGTCTAGGAAAATTCGACGGGTGCCGTTGTTATACCATCTCAATCGGTCATCATCAAGTTTAAGACTTCCCACGTAACGACATCTACAGGTTCCGAACTGGCCGCTCTTCGTGCTGCTGTCGAATACATTGAAAAAGAACCGCCTAACAAATGGGCAATATTTTGTGATTCGAAAGGAGCCCTCCAGAGCTTGCGAGGTTTACGACGTGGTCATTATGAACAGCTGATGTCTAAAATCAACGAAACTTGCCGTGTCGCTTATGAACGAGGACATGATACCATCTTTCAGAGGCTGCCGGGACATTGTGGGATCGTTGGTAATCACCTCGCCGATCACGCTGCCCGACGTGCCCAGGCTGGCGCACAGACACTCGTTATACCTTTATCGAGAATAGACGCTACAAGAGCGCTTCGCAGTCTCGCTCGAACCATCACGTTAAGTTGCTGGCATACACCACAGAACTCTAATTGTCGTTTATCCAGCCTCGACCCATCACTGAAGCTTAAATCACCAGCCAATCTTTCACGACGTGAAGCAACACTGCTGTGTCGGCTGTAGATAGGAGTAACATTCAACAACTACTACAGCTATCCTAGTGGAATGGCGGACTCACCAATGTGCGCTAAGTGAAATTGTGAAGAGACCATCACTCATCTGTGGCACTGTTCTCGCTTTGACAACCAACGTCAGACTCTCCAGTGTGCCTTGAATAGACTGGTTGACAGGCCATTCACAGAAACAATGACCTTGGGAGCCTGGCCTCGCAGTTCATTAGCCCAGAAAGCAGTTCAAGCGCTCTTCTTCACATTGTTTTAACGTTTTCCTCTCTGTCCTCTTTCTAACACTTATCTCCCATCCCCAGTGCAGAATAGCAAACCGGAGACTGATATCTGGTTAACCTCCCTGTCTTTTCTCTTTAGCTCTCTCACTCTTCGCTACATGAAGGCAACAGACTTGAGTGCCCGACTATGGACATCCTACACCTAAATTAGTGCATGTGACAGTGCGGTATAGACTCATGTTTTCTCTCTCTCTCTTTCACTCCCCATTCCCCTCCACACGTGTAGGATAGAAACTGGACTCAGTCTGGTTAACCTCCATGCCTTTCCTTCTTCCCTTCTCTCTCTCCCTCTCTAGGAAGGAAGTACATTCATGTTTTATAATGCATAGTGCTCACCAATTTCGTTTATAAGCGTATTAACAGAATAAAAGGATGGAACTTTCTCCATGTCGTCACAGAATAGAAGGCGGCAACATGCCTTGTCATTATTTGTCGGTGCGGACGCTGCTTTCTAAAGTTGTGAGCATTACTAGCTACGTATTCAATCGATTATTCGCTTCCCGTCTTACTAAAGTATTCATGAAGTATGCCATTGCAAAGTACGAGACAAATTGTTCTAACAAGCGATGGATTAACTCTGAACGCCTGCGCTTCGTAATTGGCGCCAAACGCTGGTACATTAACGTTTTTTTTTTCTTTTGCATTCCGTTTCCATCTAAATGTGATCACCGGGACCGGTAATATAACAAAATATTAATATGCGTGCATTAACCAATCTATCACTTCTATTACCTGTTCCAGGTCTTTTTATTATACCTAATGTTTTAAGATTTAGCTAGCAAAATCACTTGGACTGCACCGTTTTATTCATTATCGCAGACAAATGTATAAAAGCCCCATTCATTGGCACGGAAGAAAAATTATATAATAAAAAAAACTCGAGAAGCACATTCACATTCATGCGGCGCTCGAGATGAAGGGTCGCCAAAGCCATCAAATTCAGTGCATCGTGGAGAGCTCTAGAAAACATGCGTATATAAGCCTGAAGCACTTCAGCAAGACACTATAGGTTTCGCCCGACTATATTAATGGCGGTGATTACTTATTGCGCAGCTCGGAAAATTCCAAAAAGGAATTTACGAACTGCGGGTCCCACTACTCCACCTGGGCGTATGCACGATCAACAACTGCAACGAGAAGGAGCTACAAGAGCTCATCGGAGCAGGTACGTATCTGCACCTGCGAGGACGGCGATTGCGCACACACAGCAGATATAGGTGAACGACGCAATGACGAGAAATGTCCTTGAATCGTTATTTTTTTTCCTCTCGTTGCCGGAAAGCGTTCCGCAATGGCATCCAAGGAAATCAGGGCCTCTTGCTTTATCAGTTCACGATCATTAGAGCGCCATTTTTATGGCATACGCTCCGTGCGTGTCTGGCTTCCTTTCACTAATGTGTCCGGTGAGCAGACACAATGATCACGGACTTGTTCTGCGCCACAGCCTGCAATTCTTGACGTAACCGTGCCATGAAGTAACAGTTCAATCATTTTCTGAGTACTAAGGAAATGAAAGGCACCTAAGAGCGTGCGTAATGACTAAATGGCTCCACTTCGAGACGATCAAGTGTGGTCTTCGAATGCGGATTTCGTAGCCTTGGTTCGTGGATTCTTTAACTCCACTTTATTGGTGTTGTTGCTGTCTTCTTAGCATCGACAATGACGATAATGGGCTGGAGAAGTATGATGGTGGGAAAGCACGTGAAATTCACATTTCAGTTATTCCTTTTCTCGTGGACTGCATGCAAAACAGCGCAGAGAAAGGTACCGTGATGCGCTATCTCGCAAAATTCTTCCAGTCTCTTTCTATTCTATTTTGCCACTATCCCTCCAAGATTTGTCAAAAAATTTCAGGCCACCACCACTTTGGCTGTCTGTCCGGCGACATCATGAAAACCGCTAAAATTCTACCTCTGAAGTTACGTGGGCACCCTGATTATTGGCGATGAGGCCGAACAAAAGAAAACAATATTTCGATTCTACGTCTTCGTTGACATTAAGCCTAAGCTGTTAGCCAGAAATTTGTGGCCTATGCCCACTTCACGAGTGTGTCACGAGACGCCACCAATTCACGAAATCTCAATCAGTCATAATAACACTTATACGCTAAAGATGCATTAGCAGCCCAACAAAACTTATTTGTTTAAAATCCTGAGACTACCTCGTTCAGAAAACAAAGCTAGCAGCCTGCCGATCCCTCTAGCATGGCTACTCGGAGCTACCCGGAAGAATGGATTTCTCCTCGAACAATGAAATTTTGACATGGCAGCACAACGTTTTCCAGACTATTCGGTCGGCCAGCTTTTCATCCTTGATTACCTGGTTTAACGGCATTTGTAACCTTCTGTTGCACCCCGCCGCGAAATTCGACCAACCGAGCACCTCAAGTTAAGCAAAGGGAAGCGGACCAATCGCAAACGCATCACCCTATTCATCCGGTTATCTACTTTCATTCAATCCACTAGCTCGGACGGACCGAAACTCTCTTCACTATTTTGTTCTGCCCGCCTCCTCTTATTCAGTTAGAAAACAAAGCCCTGTTAACAAAGGCAATGGTATTTCCTTTCAAAGCAGAGAACCGCGACTTTCTATAAACGAGGAGAGAGTTTGACTGGACTGTGAAAACAAACCTGTCGGTCGCCGCCCGATGTTGCGTCGACGGTTACGTAAATCTAACATCAAGAGACTGGAACAAAATTAGAATGGAATAGTTTTACGTTATATGGCCCTTGGACACTGACTACAAGTAGTTGCCTAAAAGGCTTTATCGGGAAAGATCTCACCAACCTCCATCCATTAAGCAACTTTTTGTCCATCTGTAATAATTCAAGCCCTTTTAGCTGATATCTACAAGATATGTCAACTTGTTCCTCTCTCTCAAACACTTTTAACCGCGAGCGAAGCTGCAGTTTTCGAAGCCATGTCGCAGTTTAGTGTCTCCAAATCAGCTGTTTCTTACTTGAGGCTTCGTTCATGCGAGTATGGAGTAGTCCACACCACACAGCAAGCAATCAGATTAGTATAACATTGCATTAGCTAGCCGAAGGCAACAGCAGCTATGGCTAAAGGAAACACCATAAGCTTGTTTCACCCATCTTGCAAAGAAACGATTTTCGCTAATGACTTCGAATTCTCGTAACACCATACTACGCATCCACGCATAGTGTGACTCAATCTTCTTTGAGTTATCAAATGGCCCATTTGGTCACCAGTGTTCGCTAAAAAAAGTACAAGCCGACGGCGCAATGAGGCCGTTGTCGCCCGGCAATGCCTTTAAAATTAAATTATGGGGTTTTACGTGCCAAAACGACTTTCTGATTATGAGGCTCGCCGTAGTGGAGGACTCCGGAAATTTCGACCACCTGGGGTTCTTTAACGTGCACCTAAATCTAAGTACACGGGAGTTTTCGCATTTCGCCCCCATCGAAATGCGGCCGCCGTGGCCGGGATTCGATCCCGCGACCTTGTGCTCAGCAGCCTAACACCATAGCCACTGAGCAACCACGGCGGGTTGGCAATGCCTCGTCACGCTCCATGCGCGGTTAACCAAAAAAATGTCTAACCCACTATCTACCGTTTGCCAACGCTGGCGCAGTCCGGAGCCGGCCTTTCAACCACTCGAGGAAAGTATGATTCACACTGTCCGCAGGCAGTGTGAATATCAGAATATTATAGGCCCGTTTTCATACCTCCATTCAGAAAGCTCCGCAAGGACATTTATTTCATTTATTCCTGAAATTACCCGCCGCGGTTCCTTATTGGCTATGGTGTTGGTCTGCAACGCACGAGGTCGCGAGATCGAATCTCAGACGAGGCGGGACGCATTGCAATGGGGGTGAAATGTAAAAAATCCCGCGTACTTAGATTTACGTGCACATTAAAGATCCCCAGTTAGTCCAAGTTTCCGAAGTCACCCACTACAGCGTGCCTCATAATAAGATCATGGTTTTGGCACGTAAAACTCCATAATTCATTTTTTTTCCTTAATGCGCCCAAAAACTACTCTACGACTTTGTATTGGCGCACTTGTGTTACACGAAGAACCGAAAACAAAAAACCAAAAGAGAAAACCTGAAAGAACAGTGGTACAAAATGCAACAAGAAATTGAAATAAATCAATGGCAGAAGTCAGTTAAAGAACAAATACAAGGGCTGAAAATATCGTGATCACAACCTAAGGTATTTTGTTCTGTTACAAAACGTGTTATAGTGTTAGACGAGCGAGCTTAATTTGCGTAGAAAAGGCTGGCACTACGCAAGTTTGGGAGAGAGACGCAGATCGTTACAGCACACACTAACCGCGGACAGGTGAAGTGCCTGTGAATTATTTTATAAAAGAATAAGTAATCACGATATTTTCACCTTATTTCTAGGGTCGAATAATAAACGTGCACAGAAACACCCTGATAGGCATAAAATACCCGGTGTCCCAGAAATAGATCGTACAGGATGCGAGCGAAACATCGGAATAAATTAAACTCCCGCAACGCCATTCCAATGCACGTGAAACGCAATTAATATCTAATAAGAGAAGTGCTGATTTTATAAGAAGATTCTTCCGAAGTAATTTTGCCAATTTACTCTGCTCTTCTTTCAGTGCTTCCTCCTTCCATAGATGTCACCATCTCGAATTGCGTAACATCTTTGCCTCCCGCCATGACAAAAGGGCAGGTTGCTATTTTGTAAGTATGTGCTGGTGGTAGTGTTGAACTATGCGAAATAACTAGTCTATATAAAGGAAATCATAGGAACTCTGACTTTTTCCTGTCATTATTGCACTTTTTTTTGACAGATCGTTTCTTGGCATTTTGGTGTTGTTGCTTGTGGTTGGAACACTTCTGGATATATGCAGCCCTGCAGGGCAGGATATGAAAAGAAAGAAGCAGAGTAAGTTCACGCACCGCATTTGTAAAGAACTTGTTGGCCACTCATCTTCGGCTTCGTACGCAACCATAATCATGCAGTTACAGAAGGCCAGGTAGAAAACAAAGACGTGAATCAATAAGTACATTTCAGCAATGCAGCATGGAAATATCTGCTTTTTTTCTTTCTACAATCACCCGTTAGGAAATAAATACATCTGTTATTCAATATCTCTACACAACAAAAGACATGAACTGGCACTGATTCCTTCACGAGGGCTCAAAAAATGAATTCACGCTTAATCAGTTCTTGAAGGAACTGTCGCGAAACAGCTCGAAGACTTTCGAAGGTGCCCTCGGGATACGTACGGCAGTGAGAGTTAAGCATTTCAGCGAAATCATTTTTGCTCATGGATTCTTTCGAGCGCATGCGAATCCACAGTCTCAGCGGCTTCAATTAGTTCACGTTTACAAGGCACAGAACGGTTTGCTTTTGAGCTAGTTCGTAGTCCTCGGCACGGTAAACACGGCATAAACCACGGTCAGGGCAGCAGGTGGGGTTGTCCGTGTTCTTTCTGCACTCCTGTGCATGTTACCCGCTGGATTCATGGAGCTGCGAGACAACTGGCACATCCGCAAAGTCTTCACTATGACAGACATGTCGCGCTGTCAGACCCGGTCCTTTCTTGGAGTACGCTTGGGGTGCCACGACGTTTACGTACTCCAGTATCTTAGTCACGTGCGCCCTGCGCTTCTTAAAAAGCGGCGACGGACATATCCATGCTTTAGTACGCTCTATTTAGGCTGCATCCCACGTGAACGCACAGCCGTAGTGAGTAAGTTCGGTGAGTGAAAACATCGTTCGGCACAGAGAGTGAATTAAAATGCTTCGTTGTTACAGTGCTGGAAATAGAACGGCCTTGTATAGGATGCTTCTGCTCGCCTTTTAATAGTGTTGCTTCGGATGTGCCTCACTAGCAGATGTTTACGTCAAAAGCTCTAGGTAATTTCTATGCCAGTGCTGAATAATAAGGGTTTCCTCTTAGCGAAGGTGCTCTTGGGAGCATTTCGCTCTCAGTGGCAATATCGAGGTACAAATATTACTCAAAGGTGCCACCGAGGTTGGTTCGAGACGTTTCCGAAACACGTCTAGGTTAGTTCTCAATATTCTTGCGGCACATGTTCAGGAATATGTGGCACCCAAAAAATTGCAATTGCCCTTTTCGGGTAAAATTTGATGCCATCATTCTGGTGTTTATTTTTCTTTTTTTTTTTCTCAGTGCTCCAACGACGGCATTCTTTGCTCACACACCACGCTTTTATTCGCTATCAATTAGACATACCGAGCTTGAAAAATTTCATATGCAGCCTATTTTCAGTTAGCTTTTAAACTTGTAGCTGCATATAACACTCGAAATCAACTAAAATATTCCCAATAATTGCTTTTTTAAAAAAAGCTGCGCTTAATTATTCGTTTTGTGGAACACATGATTATCAAGGAGAGCAATCTAGAGGCGTAAAATAAACTAAACTGTACCTGAGGACACGGTCTCAACTCTACTGCAGCACAAAGCAGTGCGCCTAAGTATGCGGACTAGTGCTAGCAAAGACTGATATTCACGAGTAATCGGATGAGTTCTAGAGCACCCGCCAGAGAACTTATGATGTTAACTTAACCAAAAATTCGCAACAAACGCTACATTTCATAATACTAAATCCCAGCCTTCTCATTCCTTCTGATAAGTTATACGCATTTCCGAACAATGTAATTCCCAAGATTTTCTTTGCAGAGATTTTTTTTAAATTTCAAAATGCTCATAGGAGTGAACTTTGGTGCAAGTCATGTGACGTGATCGTATAGGTAATATGTTGTACAATGTTTTAAAAACGTGCTCTTTTTTCGTAACTAAAGTATGTGTGTCATGGCAGTAATAATTATTTGAATGAATAGGACATTAAATCATGTATCTAAACTATTTCTATTATTTTTGTTCAACTGTTTGCTGCCATCGTGCTTTCGATCGTGGTTCAACATTTGTTTCTTCGCTCCTATTTTCAGATTGCTTGCTGTCTGCTTTGACGTCATTTTCTGTAGCGTCGAATACGAACATGATACTTCACGTAGCTAAAGACAAAGGTTCCGACGCCTACAGGCTGCGCTTCCTACACGGCATCCGCTTCTTGAGCATCGTCTGGGTTGCTGCTGGACACAGCTACGGTGCGACTTCACCTGTGTGGTGTGAGTAGGTTTGGGCATTCTTCCCCATCAGAAATTCCATCACATGCTCTGATGAACAGAACAAGCACGTTATTCCGCTTCTTTGATCGTGATTTCGAGCACATACTGTATGTTTGGGGTCGGGTATGAAATAGATGCTAGCTGGTCGATGCCGTCGCCCAACTTATCCACGCTGAGAACGTTGTTTCAGGGAAGGGCTGCTTCTCATCGAGAATGAGAAATATGGGATTTTCTTACAGTTTCTACATGGAGAACGTTACAGTTCATCAGTCTAAAATGACTGAAAGAGGAATAAACCCTGAAGAGCCGCCAACGGCTCCTTAAATACACTCTGTTTTACCTAGATTCCTAGGTGAGGGATCTAGGCCGTTCAGCTGTTCGACCAAACGGAGCATCCAAAGGCATCGCAGCCAATCCGCCTTTGAGGGGGAAGGTTTACGCACTCACTTCCGCACAGGTTTCACTGACCACGCCGAGGTGAGAGGGTTCTCGCAGGCACTGGTCCTTCCCCGAGCAGGCGCCTCTTCATACCAGTGTAGACCCTGCAGACAATGGCCGCCTGGTGTCTGTCCATGACTTCTAAGCCCCGTTAGACGGCCACAATATATCTTCTTCCAGGATTTCCACCGCTTCTAACAAGCCGTGACGGCAATGGCGGATCCACTAACAATACTTGGTCCGCCGACCGCATTTAGTCATAGCGGCGCCGAGGGGGTGTTGATGCGGCACATCGTCGCCTGCACAATACGAGTCGCCGCAGCAGGTGGGGAAGGGTTCCTCGGTCGCTGCTCGGAAGCTCGCCAGCTCCGCAGCTGCAGCTGTCTGGGAAAAGTTTGTAGGTCAGTACCCTTGCAGGCGGTTCGTAACAATACCTATAGATGAGTGGACACAGGCGCATGTATTCAGGATGTTAGTGTGGCATGCAAACTAATGACTATAGAGAAATGCGATGACACCAAGCATCATTACAGTTGTGTGCCGATGAACGTTTTATTTAACACAGCCACTTGTAAGCAATGCATTAGTGGCTCGTTTGTTGGTAAAATATATAGGACGGCTCATGCGCAGAGCTTTTTGGTGCAGGAACCAACGAGCTCCTCTGCCAGAAAAGAAAGACGAGCAGAATGGCAAAACGACGCAAAGAGTCAATATTGTGCTTAGTAAAAGCCTCCCCCCCGATTCTTTTTACGTCCGTCCTTCGACCAATTTGTGCGAAGCCTCATTTTACCCTTTTCGACATCCGGTGCTACGTCGTGCTGCAGTCGTTCCAGATTCGTGCGACTGCGAAAACTTTATTAGTAAGTTCATTCGCTGTCACAGTATATTAGACAAATCAGTGTATGCACATTAAGGAATATGCCCCGGTATCGACTGGCAACAAGTAAACAAAATGTCCCAAAATGTTCTTTTTCTCTCAAAGTATGCTCGAAAGCATGGTAATTTATTAGTGTGTGCTCTGTTAGTTCACAACCCTCCTCTGTCGGTGGCACATATATTTTGGAGCATTAACCAAGAATAGGCACGCACCCAGTGACGCTACTCAGTGACACAAGTTGCCTACTTGGCGAGCCAGCTGCCATAAGCAAGGGCACATACACAGTGACCGAAGTTGTCCATATATACTGAGAACACGTTTTTTAATGTGTTAGCATTCCTAGAGTACTTCACAAACTTTTCGGAGGCTAACTCTCTGTATCTAACTGTGTCTCTAACGGTTTTAGAGACTTCACAATTTTTTCGGAGGCTAACTCTCTGTCTCTAACTGTGTCTCTAGCGGTTTTACCGAACCGCCGTGATTGCTCAGTGGCTATGGTGTTAGGCTGCTGAGCACGAGGTCGCGGGATTGGATCCCGGCCACGGCGGCCGCATATCTATGGGGGCGAAATGCGAAAACACCCATGTACTTAGATTTAGCTGCACGTTAAAGAACCCCAGGTGGCCGAAATTTCCGGAGTCCCCCACTACGGCGTGCCTCATAATCAGAATGTGGTTTTGGCACGTAAAACCCCATAATTAAAAAAACGGTTTTACCGCCTACCTGGGTAACTGGGCAGTCCGTGCTCGAAAGAGTAGGGCATCGGGCTGCTTTGCTGAGGGAACAGGGTTAGAAATCAACCGTTCGACCAACTTGGACCACTGACTTTGTGGCACTCTGTACATATGTGCAGCTCTTGAACGAACCTATTCCACGCCGACATGAGATTGGGTAGGTACCGCTCTTCAATGAATCTTTTTGACGCCGACTTAGAGCACTGGGTATGTGCCACTCGGTCTGCACTCGTCATCAATGACCCTCTTCAATACTAACTTGGGTCACTGGGAATGTGCGGCTACACTGACGAAAACTATCATTTCAGTTTCTCTGATCGATGCTCGGCGGACCCTAACCTACTTCACACGGTCTCCCCAAGAACAGCAACCCGATGCTTCAGCAGGCTATGTCACAAATGCAATCAGGATATGCCGCTTTTCAATAAACGCCCTCCACGCCAACGCTTTAGCGAGCTGCGCCATGAACGCACTGGGTATGTGCCACTCTTCAATGAACCTCTCGTGAACTCGGGTCTCTGAGTATGTACCACTGGTTGTGCGGCAAGCGAGGGAACAATTCTTAGTGTCACCACGCACCGGCGTGCCACGCTTCTCGTCTCGGAGGCCACGCGTGGACTTCTTGGCAGCGTCACTAGATGGCGCAGCGTGTCCAGAAATGAGTGAGAGGTTATCCCGCCTGCCGCATGACGCGTTTTTCAGCGTTCGCACGCACCGGCGTGCCGTGCATTTCAAATGCCACCCGCAGGCTTCGTGGTCGCTCCGGAAAGTGGCACCGAGTGTTATTTGCGAAGTGAAACAGAGGAGTCCCGCTGCTGTACACGCCTCATGCATAGCTCGTTTCGACGGTGACAATACGCTATGTCCCTATATCGATACAATGCTAAACGCATTACCATCGGCAATATTCGGGAGATGGGTTCTGCGATTTTTTTGTGTGTTTGTGCGTGCGAGATCGGACAAAGTTCGTTCAAGAGGTGAAGTAGCTAAAGAACGCAAGCGCTTTAAAATATGTGGTTTAGGAACAATGACTGTTCTGAAACACTCCCAGTACTACCTACAAAAATAACACAATGCATATCCTTGTGATTATGATATGCTCCATAAACATCAGCTTTTCTGTATTTCTTTCTAGCAAGAATGGCGAACTTGGCTAAATATGCTGATGAATGGCAAAGCATGATTGCAACAGCCGGATTCATAAGCGTCGACAGTTTCCTCTTTCTCAGGTGGGTGGCGGAGCGCTTCTGGTCTTGATTTCTGGTTTTCTCTCAAAATAGGACCTTACATAAATTTCATATCTTCTTTTACGTAGAAAAATCTAGGTATGACTATATAAAGAATTGGACATATATGACCTACTAAAGACATATATGGTGGTTTACGTATATAAATATATATGGTCATACCTGTCAATTTGTTTTTTATCCATATCTGGCATTTATGATCGGCCATATATGATCACATCTGTCCAATTTTTTATATAGCCATATCAAGATTATTCCAATAAGCCTCATATGACCTGTATTTGCGTGCTGCCGTAAATATGTTATATATGGATATGACTCTTATAAAGCAATATTTGTGGAATGCTTTAGATTTTGGTATATCTTGGGAAGTGCAACATAATACATAGCATATGTAAGTTCTATACAAAAGGTATTTCTAGTTCATACTCCCACCTCTTCTTCGGAACTATGTGACAATATTGTAGTTAGAGATATTAAATGGTAAACAAATACCGTGAGGTACTTATGCGAACGCACTTATTTGATTCGGCCGGGGGGTTCCGTTCATACCATTGCGTACATATTGATAGATGGAAACATATCAGCGTCACATTTTTAGTTCGAAATTGATTTTCCGCCTGCTGCAAGTGAAGGAAAAGTAAATATCACCCACATGTACTCACATTCGCAGAGTATGTAAACGGCACGTATATCTGAAAAGAATTTCACCTCAAGTGGATGACACCCCGCTTAGGTCGCAAAACCTAAATGCTCATGCCTTTTTTTTTTTTTGACGCCGCGGTGGCTACAGGTGTTCTCTTCGCTCATGTAGTTTTCGGGTACAGACATTTCTGTGTTTCTTTAAATAAATGGAATTAATCACCATTGCCTTGAGACTAGCAAGTGACATTTACAGCCATCGTAGTGAAAAGAGTGAATCGAAATGTGGCTTACTTGAAACATCCGTAACCATATTTTGCTGTATATCACCGTCTTTCATGTGTCCTCCGAAACTGCCCAACTGAAGATTGGTCACGCGGTACATTTATGGACTATTCGCCAAAATATTTGCCAGTTGTATTTCTTCCTTTTGCGCCTGGGAAACATGCACACCATTCCATTCTAATGTAGCCACAGAAAAAAAAAAAAACATTGAATGCGAAAATTCTGGAGTTTTATCCACCAAAACCACGATTAGATTATGAGGCACGCCGTAGTGGGGCACTCCGGATTAATTTTGACTACCAGGGGATCTTTAACGTAGCCAAATGCCCCGCACATGAATATTTCTGCATTCGCCCCCAACGAAATGCGGCCGCCGCGGCCGGGATTCGATACCGCGATCTCGTGCTCAGAAGCGAAACACTATAGCCGTCAAGCCACCGCCGCGAGTAATCTGGTGTGTATTAGAGAGAGACAATGCGCAAAGCCAGTGTCGTAGATAAATGGAGTGGTGCGGCGAAGACAACTTAACATCGAGAGCGAATGGGTGAGCGCAAGAAGCCGACGACGAAGAAGCGACGCGCGTGATATCTGACGCACCGTCAAAACAAAACACTAAGAACAATGGAACTATTTAGGGCCGTAGACGATGGATGAAGTAAAAGAAAAGGAACGAGGAAGAAGAGATGAGGCAGTCGCTTCTCCGGTATTTTGAGCCCTCAATATCTCAAGCTCAAGGCACTTCATTTCGAGCGCTTCGCGTGCTACGCGTTCGCGTTCCTCTTTGGCCTCCCGTGCTGAGCGCTCTTCTTCGGCATCACGTGCTACACTCTCCTATTTTTTTTGCTTATGCTACTTAAGAATTCTTCTAGTTCCTCGTCGTCTGCGTCGATCGCCTCAGTTATCTCTGGCTTTCTCTTTCTCTCTGAAATTCCTGTGTTCAGCTCACTGGCCAGTTCAAGCAATTCCGGCTTCTTTAATGCCTTCAGGTCCATGGCTGGCCTTAGTGCTTGTATTTGTGAACTGTTACATGACCGTGACGCACTCTAAAAACACTCGTCAATGGTTTGCTACTATCACTGCACTGTACTTCGCCCCGAAAATGTGTAAAGCTGGGTGATACTTCAGTGAAAAAAAGCCGTGCACTAACCAACTGCAGTCATGTAGGCTTGCTGTCTCCCGAAAAGGCTCGGACCTCTTCCTTAAATTGGTTTTTGCAGCATCGAAAAGACACATGAACCGTTGGGAGATAAAGGTCTATCCACCAATCGCTTACTCAGACAAATTGTGCAAGCCGACGCGATCCAACAGGCACCAAAGTTTAAGCAACCAGACATGGCCTCGAAAAGATGCAGGGAACAAAAGTAATCATGACTGATGGGCAGAGCCCAGTGTGAACCGACCGCGACACGTACACACACTCGACGACACCTGTTTTGGAAACCCTCAAGTTCGGCCGCGTGCACAACAATCCTTGAACGGTGCACACACACATTGACTGTCAGGTATGACTGCGTCGGCCAGGCTAAAGCGCATGCCCGCGGCGACATCACAGTCATTCCGCGCAAAGCATCCTAGCTGACAGAGCCGGTCATTTTATTGCGATCTCAAATATATTAACACTCCAGGCGTATTTCTGCCGTCACCGTGCGATGGTTTAGCGCTAAATTCCTCCGCCGGCGCATTATTCAGCCACAGGAGATTGTGGAAATGTGCACTTCCCCTGTTCTGGAGTTCCACGGCAATACAACCAGAGGCAGCACGTCCCCGCTGGTCGCATTGCCGTTTCTTTTCCATTTGCAGTTCCTCGTATTGACTTTGCTCCTCGGGAGTCCTATTGCTATCTGTTGCCTACACATAGCGGCGCTGAAACAACGATGCAATGATTAGCTAGGCAATTTTTTTATATATATGGCACTTCCCACGTCGCAAACTGCCGTTGCCGCGGCAGCTTGCGCAACAGTAATCTACCGGAAAACGTATGCGGGGACCACTACGTGCTTCGCATTGTTAATAGGAGTGCCTTATCATCAATTATGTGGTTTGGATGCTTGTTTAGTGCTTTATCTTTATAGACGCGAATGCTGTGCTGTTTGTCGTATGCTTGATACCAAAGAATGTATGCACTTTTCGATGTAGTCAAGGAAGGTGTTTTTTTTTTCTTTTTTTTTTAGTGAGGGCGACGCCGCCAGAAATCCCGACCAACTAGACGCTAACAGCTTCGCTGTAAAAAAGACCTGCGGCATACTTTCTTAGCCTCAATGTATTGCGAGGTTTGGGACGTTAACAGTCATATAGGCGCAGGGGATATAAGGAACACGCAATAAAAGGCGTCGTAGCTGGGTACAGTGCCAGATCTGAAACTTTATAAATCATATAAGGAACGTTGAACAAAATAAATCCGTCATATAAGGAACTCTTAGAGCCATATATGGTGCCGTTGTGATCCAGGTCTGGGGTTCGTGGTTCGGAGTGGGTCGTGGCTGTGAGGCTCACTTGCATGCGCCACCGAGTGCCAAAAACGTTGTAGCTGGCCTGTGCTATACAGGGCTTCGTTCTAGATTGGCTAAGCGTACCCACGCCGTCGTCCTTATCTATAGCCGAGAGGTGCTAGTTGGTTGGGGGTGAGATCGGGAGGTTTAAGGAGAAGAGAAACTCGTATATTTTACATATTTCCTCAATTGGTTGCAGATATGGGAGCACGGTTTATGTCCGAGAGCTTCAACCGTCTCAGCTCACTACATGTCTAAGCAAACTACATCAGCGCCCATAAAGTACCAAAGGTGTCCTCTTTTAAAACAATTCTTTTCCCTATAGTTAACTAGACGAGGGCATTTGATGGCGGCATTTGGCCTAATAATATTGGTTGAACTCTTCTCAAAGAGTTCAACCAATATGGTCGCACTACCTTGCTGGACTCCGTCTATGATGTCCAACCTTCGAACTCACCTAAGAAACAATGACGAGACGATCTGGAAACTGGTCCACGCTGTTTCCACGGAAGTCGTCGACACTGGCTCATGGCTGTCCATGACGGCCAGCTCGTCAGAATCATGAGGCTGGCCTTCACAGTAGTTACCGCGTACACGGAGGGCAGCGGTTGATGTCGCCTCGAAGGGAGCGCCTTGTTTGCCCGTCTAAGTCAACAACGGGCCCAGTCGCCAACCCGGCGGGCACTGGTGAAGGGGTTGTCTTGTATGAAGCACTCAAAGAAGGCGCATCGCCGTTTTGGGACGCAACAGACTTATCCGCCGCCTGGAAATACGACCTGAGGGTGACCAGCTGTCATGTTACCCGAAGCCTTGCTGTTCATTCCCGACGTCATCTCCTCACCAACAGACAACTCTTGGAGATAGCTGCCGACAACGGCGTGGTTTCGTTTAGCCAGCTTAGTGCGACGTCCCGGTATAGCACAGGTCAGGCACCATGTTTTAGGCGCCCCGGCGACGTAGGCAAGCTACCATCAATGCTTCGCGAAAGTGCAGTGTTGGCCAATGGAATGCTGACTTAAAGAATGGCGACTGATGGCAGCTGCATCTGGCCTGTTTGTTCGCAGAATTTCTCACAAATTCAGGCATCTTCTAAACACTGTATCGTAATATAATGTACCAAGCGCAGTTTTAATTCGAGCGAGCCGGATTTTAAAGTAGATTCCTTGGATGAAATTCCCGATTCTTGCTGCCTATTGCCAAACTTGCAGTGGCGCTCATTTGGGCAATCCGCTACAGCCGAGATTAATATGCCGACTGTGCATAGTGTCTTGATTAGAAAAATAGAAAACATTTGCTTGATTTGAGAATTGTGCTGGGTTTTATTAACCTTATACCCCGCACTCACCTAACCCCGCCCCTTGCTGCAGTGGATTTATCCTAGCTGCAGTGGTATGCAAGCAAAAAAGGACTGGACTCGTCATATTCCTGTTTGCTGTAATTCGAAGATTGATCAGGTAAGTTTGCCATAGAAGGAAGTGCGCCTGTATAAATAGGAACACAGAGCTGCACCGTAGCCTGTTCATTTTCATTTATGTGACACGTATTTGCATATCCTTCAATTCAAAGTTAATTCCTGACTGGGCACTATCATATGCTTATTGTACTCATTAATAAACTATCACTTCACTGGCAAACGTCGGTGTTTTTCTTTTCTGACACTGTATAGCAGCTGTGACCTGATAATTTGTGCGATAAACACCAATGCGATTGAAAATTTAATATTTTCAATAAAAACCGCTATAATTAGTGACATCAGGGGGCATGTAAAGCTTGCAATGCTGAAGTCAGCCGATACTCAAATAAAAGCGCTTTGCTAAAAACTTTGTGCCTAGCACGAGCATTGAGAAATAGGGACTCAAAAATCCGCCATGAGATGGATTCATGTTCCATTTATTGTTTTTCTTTTTCGTGCATTTTTTACGCAGTGCGCTGACATAGTTATTGAAACAGCATTGCGTTTTTTTACCTTTTGTAAAAGGTGGTAGTATCGGAATATCAAGTGAACAACTCTTCACCACTTACCGGCTTCATGAGCCTTCAAATAATGGCTACATTAAATTGGTAAAATTGTTTTCATTACTGGACAAGAGTGTGGATCCGAGCTAGTTGGTACACAGCTTCATTTTTCTTAAGGCCGGTCAAGCGCGCAAAGACAGGGACGGCAATAAGAAGACAGAAGAGGTGCTACTTCCTACTAATTTTATTTGCATGAACCCCCGTATTCCATATTGAGATACAGAGGTTCCATATTGTCCCATATTGGGAAAGCTTTCGTAATGCTAATACAACCCCTAATAATTATGCACGGAATATGGGAGTGAAGTCCGGAAATCGAAGAAAGTAAGGCTATTGAAAAGATTCAGGGATCCTCACTCCTGCTTTCTCATTGCACGCAGAAACTTCAGTAGCTATTATAATGTCATGGGCTATAGCTGGTGATTGGGATCGTGTAAGACATAAATTAAATGTCAGCTTGCAAATAGTACCGTATTATTTGGAAATATGCCATCGTACTCAATTTCGAGGTCTGGTAACGCATCATTTGAATGGCAAATTGACTTATGGACACATTCAATTGTTGTAACTGCGCTTGCAGAAGTCTCATATAAGGGCTGTGTAATCTCGACCACGATACTTAAAACAAAAACTCATATGGTTCAGTGATAAATATATATTGCGTACGTCTTCTTAAAAGGTCATAACTTTTTTTTAAATTCTGAACCATAAGCATGCGGAATCTGCAATCAAGGGTGGCTATATGAGCTTCCTGATATAAAACAGTGTTGGCAACGAATCTACGCAGCCCGAGGCATAAGCACAGAGCTTCCCTCTCTAAAAGTATCAGAGGTTTAATTTTGTTGGCAGGACGACATAAAATAAGACGCAGCCGAGTTCTAATATGCGCCCAACATATATTTTATACATCATCAGGGAAAACAGGCAGGCGTGAGATGGCAATTCAATATGGTGAGAAAAACGAGAACAAGGTGAAAGCGGGGAGCCAACGTTTCGACAAGTTGACTTTTCTTTTTCAAGGCGACATATGCTTTCCTCGCCACAGTATATATAAGTAGGGTTCTTCTAAAGGGGAGATAAGGTGGGTGGGTGTGGAAAGCGAAGGCGTGTTAGCGGCGAGGGTGTAGAATTGAGAATAAAGACTGATGTGCACAAGGCCGGTGACAGGGACGTCTGTCGATCACGTGTCAACGCCCGTGTGTCAGCCGGCGTGTTAACTGCGTGCACAGCAGCCCTCTACTACCTGTTTCGCTGGTGGTCGTGGGCTATCGCGTCTCTACAAGAGATAATAGAAAGAGCGGCAGAAACCGGTGCTCGTGAAAAAGAAATATATAATGGAAAATACTGAAATGAAATAAATAAATAAATAAATATTAGGGGAAAAACGGGAAGGAAAGAAAAACACTAAGCAACCAAACTAAGTGTTGTTGCCTATAGCTTGAAATTTAGCATAGCGACTAGATTCTGAAGCTCCCTTTTAAACGTTTTTGTCTATTGGTTGCGATGTCTTGAACTTATAAATAAGGTATGGTTCTCTGTATTTTATTTCTCGTTCTGAACGGAAGTTAGACTGTAAGATGTAGAGTTTATAGGTTCATCAAAGTTATGACCTGGTTTTTTGAAATGCTCGGCGATGGTTTTGGGGAGCTTTCTATCTGTGTCCGCGTGATGTCCGTTTAATCTAACGTTCATCGATTGTCCCGTTTCACCTACATATTGTTTCTTACAGAAGAAACATGCAATCAAGTTTTGACTTCGTGTGCTTTGATTGACCTAGTGACGAGTTTGACACGAAGTCAAAATTAGCATTACTTGTATGAGTTTGGATGTGATTTATATGCTTGAATGTTCCTTCTGTAAGAAACAATTTATCGGTGAAACGGGACAATCAGTGAACGTTAGATTAAACGGACATCGCGCGGACACAGCTAAAAGTGCCCCAAAGCCATCGCCGAGCATTTCAACCAACCAGATCATAACTTTGATGAACTTGAACTCTACATCTTACAGCCAAATTTGCGTTCTGAACGAGACAGAAAATACAGAGAATTATACCTTATGAATAAGTTCAAGACATTGCAACCAATAGTCATAAACGTTTCAAAGGGAGCTTGAGAATCTATTCGCTGTGCTAAATTTCAAGCTATACACAACCACACTTGGTTCGGTTACATAGTGCGTTTTTTTCCAGTTTCCGTCTTTTTTTTCTTTTATTTTTTTATTCATTCCATTTCAGTATTTCTCTTTAGGTATTTCTTTTTCACGAGCACCGGTTTCTGCCGCTCTTTCTATTATCTCTTTCAGAGACGCGATAGTCCAGGACCACTAGCGAAACATGTAATAGAGGGGTGCTGTGCACGCCGTTTACACGTCGGCTAACACACGTCCGTTGACACGTGATTGACAGACGGCCATGTCACCGGCCTTGTGCACAGCACTCCTTTATTCTCAATTGTACACCCTCGCCGCTAACACACCTTCGCTCGTTGCCGCACCCACCCACCTTACGCCGTCTCCCCTTCAGAAGAACACTCCCTGTATATACTGTGGCCAGGAAAGCATATGTGGCCGTGAAAAATTGTGAATAAAACCGCTACAGAGACGGGACAGAAGGAAACGACCCCCCCCCCCCCCACCCCCCAACACAGGGTGGTACTTGCAACTGAATTGTTGTGGAATTGTCCTGGCTTTTATAGAGGACGGCACGCGTAACCGACAACCAATAGTGACCAGAATGAAGTAGAGACCAACAAAGTAATTTAAGATAGCAGAATCTCCTCGGAACATTGAAAACAACCGCATACACGTGGAAGTGAAAAGGCTGAAAGTGAGCAAGACAAAAGAAATGAATAACACGAAAACGTGAGCAACACAAAGGAAATTAATAACACATGAAAGAGATAACAACCCAAGATCAGAAACATGAAAGGGGACGAAACCACTCGCGGAAATGATGGCACAAAAGACAATACATAGCAGGATATAACTAATCATTTACGTGGCAAGAAACCCCAATTCTTTTTTCAAGACAGAAACTGAACGGGAACTAACGCATTTGTCCGGTTGGGAAAGTAAAATAGCCACTGCCTCTACAATCTCTCTTTCAAGCTGCCCCTTCCTTCTTCCTATAACCTGTGTATGGCTGAACTGAGGGGGAGAAAAGAGAAAAGCAGAAGGCAGGGAGGTTGACCGGCTGAACTGAGGAAGGCACAACTACGACAGTGAACTGGCAGATTTGAACCCCCCGCCTCATCAATGGAAAGCGCATGCTCTCGTAAACGATCATTAAGGCATCTACCAGCCTGTGAGATACATAAACGCTCACAACTGAGCGGGATCTTATATACGACACCTGTTGTGCATGCGGCACGCTCGTTCATTTCTAGATGCTTCTTACCACACGTGCCTTGTTCCGAATTGCCCTTTCCCACCATTTTGCACAGTTCGGTATGTTTGCAAGCAGCAAAATGATGGGAAAGGGCAATTCGGAAGAATGCACGTGTGGTAAGAAGCATCTAGAAATGAACGAGCGTGTCGCATGCACAACAGGTGTCGTATACAGGGTGTCCCACATAACTTGAGCGAAGAATTTAAAAATGAAAGGCACGTCGGAAGCGAATTAAACCGAACGCATACTATTTGCAATAGCCTATAGTAACTCACATAATTTTTCCATATACCTCAATAATTAACAAGTTTAATTACCCAACCTTTTAATTATCGTCTGAGGACCCCAAGTATGATAGGCAAAATTGCAGAGCACCTTCAGAAACCACCGATCGAGTTATTTCCTGTACAATACGCCTCACGTGGTCCTTTTTTTCTGGCTTGCAAAGAAAGCCCGCGAAATATAAAAAAGCCACATGACGGGGCGTTTGCGCAGTGCCCATGGTATCGTGCTGCTCTCAAGCGTGCGTTCGGGAAATAGGTCGGCTGCATCGTAACTGGCGACGAGGAAGCGGGAGGGCGTTCTTTATCTCACCGGGAGCGTTCGGCCAGCAGCACGCATTTACGCCGTCATCCGAAGGGAGCCGACCTTGTTCACCGAATGCACGCTTGAGAGCAGCACGATACCTCAGCGCAAGCGCTCCGTCACGTGGCTTTTCTTCATATTTCGCGGGCTTTCTTTGCAAGCCGGAAATAAGAACTGCGTGAGACGTATCGTAAAGGAAACAACTCGACCGATGATTTCTGAAGGTGCTCTACAAACCTGCTTATCATACGTGGGTTCCTCAGTCAATAATTAAAGGTTGGGTAATTAAAGTTAAGTAGTGAGTTTTGGGGAAAACAAAAAAATTTCGGAGTTACTATAGGCTATTGCGTAAAGTATGCGTTCGGTTCAATTCGCTTCCGACTTCCCTTTCATTCTTAAATTATTGGCTCAAAGAGCACCACGTATCAATTCCACTTTCTAGAAGTGACGCAGCGCAGAAGCTCCGCCTGCTTGCTCGGCACTGCACCACGACGCAATGGAATGAGCAACATTTAAGAAATACTCGAATGTACTCCCTTAATCCAACATTAAGTATCCCAGCGCCATCACGGCTTCGCCGTGGAGATGCCACGCTTTTGTATCGACTGTGGTTGGGCGTTGCCTTCACCAAAGCATATGCATTCCGCATAGGGATGACCGACACCGCAACCTGTGACCACTGCGGCCATGACTTATCAATTGACCATATTTTGTGCGCCTGCCCGTAGTACAGTCCACAGAGGGAATGCGTTCGCCACGAACTTGACCAACTGAAAAGAAAAAAAGAATTCTACAACACCGAAGGGACCTAACGTCACAGAAGAAGGCCGTGCAAGCGCTATTGCGCTTTCTGCGATCTACCGGCCTTCGCGAACGTCTTTCACTGGAACGCCTTTTGTGCGTGTGTGTCTCCATGTCTGCGTGTGTTTTTTTGTTTTTTTAGCGTTTTCCTCTCTGTAATCTTTCTAATGCCTATCTCCCATCCCCAGTGTAAGGGCAGCAAACCGGAGTCTGATATCTGGTTAACCCCACTGCCTTTCCTCTTCATATATATATATATATCTCTTGGCTCAAGTTCTTCACCGAGCATATGAATTAGCACATACCTCGAAATCATCTGAGCATCAGTAAAAATGTATCATCGCAAACTCAATGTAGGCGTATGCTATAGACCCGTTTCTTCCTCTTCCTGTTTTTTTAAATAAACTGCATGATGTCCTTAATACGGTTTACACATGGTTTCTTACGTCACGCTTCATACTTTTAGAGGATTTCAACTACGCTAACATAATATGAAATACGAATTCTCCTACTTTAACTCCGTAATCAACCGAATCACAAGAATTTTTGGCTATGTGTTCTGCCTTTTCGTTAACCCGAATTGTTTCCGAGCCAACCAGATTATCCGCTATTGCACCGCACAGATTTGACTTAATTCTAACAACGACCCCTGATCTTCTCTCTGACGTTATTTGCTATCCTGGAATTAGTGACCACTTACTGCTAAACTTCCACATCGAAACAACCGCGCCCAAAACGCTCAAAGCAATGCAAAACTATTCTCGACTACAATGGAGCAAACTCTGACGCAATCAATACTGAACTTCATGCATTCATAGATGTCTTCTTGCATAACTTCGACAATAACTCGGTACAATCTAATTGGGACACATTTCATACTGGTTACTATTGGTTGTAGGGTTACACGTGCCATCCTCTATAAAAGCCATGCTGCTTTTCAATAAAAATTCAATTGCAAGTACCGCCCTGTGTTGACGTCTCCCTTCATCCCCTGTCTGTAACGGTTTTATTCACAATGTCTCACCAACAGGCCTACAACTTTACTCTGCTAAAGCCTTGAAAAGGACGTCGAAACTTGTCGGAACGTTGGCTCCAGCTTTCACTTTGTTCTCGTTTTGCTGATCCTGCGGAGCATGGCTAAGGCACGTTCTGTCTTTGTTTTAATATGTTCAATGTGACTGCCTCACGTGAGCTTGCCATCGCAAATTTATTTTATTTATTTATTCGGTATACCTACATCGCCTGCACGGCATTATCGTAGGTTATCGTATCGTACCAAAGTACTTGACTGCGTCAACTTGAGGAAGGATTTCTTGGCGGTATTGTAGAACTATATGCACATGTGGAGACTAGTACAACAGTTCTGATAAGATATATATAACGACATGCATAACCCCTATAGCCATGTATCCAGCATTTCTATGTAATTCTGGAACGACTGGTATAGTGAGTTGCGGATGTAAAAAATGCGATATCGTCTGCATAAACACAAACATGTAGTTCCGGAGACAAGGGAATAGTACTTTGCAAAATGTTAAATAATCTAGGGGGACAAACAGCACCCTCTGGTACACCTCTTGTCTGCTTGTGTTTAGACGTCGAAATACCGTATTGATAACAATAAAACTCTCTAGCTCTCATAAATTCATTGATCCAAGTGGTTGTATACTTCGGGAAATTCGTAGACTGAAGCTTATCGAATAGAATACAATATTCTACAAAGTCGTAGCTTTCTACATCTAGCGTCACCAAAGCTACGTGCTCTCGTTTGCGAAGAGAAAGTTTGATGTGGCTCTCTAGACCTACATGGGTGCACCATATGGAGTGCCTGGGAAAAATTCCATTTTAACAAGGACTGAGAAGTGTATTATTCTGCATAAAATGTGTTATAGGGCTGTGCACAATCCTTGCTATTAATTTGTCGACAATGTAAGAGAAATTGTCTTATGTTATCAATGTCAAGTCCAGCTGCTTTTTTTCTTCAACAGTGGGATAATTTTAGCTACTCTCCACTCTCTTGGCACCCATGAATTTTTTAGAGAAAACTTCACTATATTTGGTAGGTCCTGAGGCGAATAATCAGACAAAACTTTTAGCATTCGCGTTGTAATGTCATTTGGACCTGGGGCTGACGCCGATAAGGATCTAATAATGCCCGCAAGCTCTGTCGCTGTTACTTCTACGAAGTAGTCTCCCGATGGAGGTTTCGGTAGTCATATTGACATTTTATACGTGGAACGTCGGGCAAGTCCTTGCGCAATTTTCCGAAGGCACTCTTATAATTATTTTGTTGATAGCATGCCAGAGTCGATATTCACGGGCAGATGTATAAGTTCTTGCGATTGAAGTAATCTCAACAGGGCGTTTTTATTGCTAGACTTCGAAAGATATGTGTAGCGCATTGAATCATAATCGATCTTAGCTTTTGAGACTGTTCGCTTAAATGTTGTGGATATATATGTATAATCAGTCCAACGAACAGGGCATTGGTTATATAAAAGTGTTTTCCATGCCACTTCTTCACGTGTAAAGTCTCGTTCGCACTCAGAATTCCACCAGGGACTATATGATGCACCCTTAGTAGATGGTACAAAAAATTGAGCCTTTTTTTATTGTTTTAGAGTTGAACAGAGACTCATTGCTTTAATATTCCTCTCCATGCCATCCTGAGCGCTTAAAGCCTATTTTAATGTATTTTTAATATTTGCATAATTAACAAAAGTGCACACATGACTATCTAAACTATTTAACGGGTTAACCAGTTCAAAAATTATAGGGAAGTCATCACTGTTGGTACTCCAGTCAACATTCTTCCAGGAGGGGACCGAAATGTTCGAGGTAGCAAACGTAATATCTAGGGCAGATCGCGACTGACCCGGAGCGAAAGTATGTGCTCTCGAATTTAAACAAGAGAAATAGTTTGGTAAAACCCAATCCCACAAGAGTTTGCCACAAGTGTCCGTTCCGAAACCCCGCGATACATGATGATGATTAAAATCACCCACTAGTATAACGTTCTTCTTACTGCAAGCAATAGAGGTATCGAGATAACGGGTATCTTGCACTCCAGCGGAGAAATACGTGTTAATTATAAAATAAGGCGTGCAACCAGGAAATGTTATATCCAATGCTAACAGTTCATAATCTGGGGACATTATCTAGTATGCTATAGTAGCTTTATGGCAGATCTTTGCTGATACAAACAGAAAACTAAACCACCGCCTCGGGATAGGCGATCCAATCGAAAACATCGGACATTTTTGAGACGAAAAGTCTGACCGGCAGCAAGCCAAGTTTCCTGTAAAATAACAATATATGGAAAATATGTCGAAGCAAGTTATAATAAATCTGTTTCAGCGGAAAGTATTTAACGATAGTTCCACTGAATTACTGTTAAATATCCTATGATGAATAAATCCGAGCAGCAGAGACTGCTTGGTCTAAATCGCTCTCTTTAAGGATGTCCTTAGTCGGAATCTCTCTCACGTAATTTTTCGCCTTGGAGTTGGCGGGAGAGCTAGACTTTTGCTCTGTCGGGGACTTTGTTCGTTTAAGAGATCGGAGGTCCATTTGTACATCTTTATTTTCCATCCAATCTGTGTCGTAGAGACAGATGTGGTCAACCTTTTCAGAAGTGGATGGCGTTGATAAATTGTTATTATTGAATGGCTGCGCCACTTCACTTGGTGGATTCCGCGGTAGACTCGGTACCTGATACTCAATGTTGGCTTTACTAGTAAGTTGAAACCACGGAGCTATCTGTGAAAACATCACCTGAACATGGGAGGCGGTGAGATTTTTCACAATGCGCGCTATTGCTTTTTCCAACTTATTTATACGGAAGCTGCAGCAGCCTGAGAGATTGAATGTTCCATACACGATGTTTGACGGGCTGTTATATCAGCATACCCTTGAGTCTTGGAGGAGGAGGAGGAGGAGGAGGAGGAGGAGGAGGAGGAGGAGGAGGAGGAGGAGGAGGAGGAGGAGGGAAATAGATAAGTAGAAGGCAGGGAGGTTAACCAGAATAACGTCTGGTTGGCTACCCTACACCGGGGGAACGGGAAAGGGGAAACAAAGATAACAGGGAGAGAGAGAGAGGAGGGAAGGAAAAAAGGAAATTGCGGTGAATTCGCTGACGTGTGTGGTCCTACAGAAATTGCATTAATAGTCACAGATAGTCGCAGAAGCCCGTCGTTCTTAAGAAACACAAAAGCCCCTTCACCGCTTTATGGGCCGACGGGCGATGGGGGCGGTGTTCCAGCAGCACATGCACAGAAAGCGGTCGATTGTCCAGTTTTTGGAAAGCTTTGGCAAGTACTTGTCTCTCTGGGGTGTATCGGGGACAGTGTCACAGCAGGTGGTCGATGTTTTCTTCGATGCCACAGACCTCGCATGCTGCACTGCCAGTCATTCCAATTAATGTAGAGTATGCCTTTGTGAAGGAAACTCCTAACCAAAGGCGACAGAGAAGCGTAGCTTCACGTCGAAGAAGTCCGATTGAGGTCGGAGTTGCAGGGAAGGGCTTAGTCGATGCAGTCGTGTAAGTCGTAAGTTTGGCGAGTTCCACTCGGTCAGTGTGAGACTGCGTGCCAGGTGTCAAAGCTGCCTTGCGGCGTCTGTCCTCGAAAGCGGAATTGGAACGCTGTGCTCTTCTTGATGTGCTGTGCGAGAAGCGTTATCGGCGGAATCATTGCCACTGATTCCACAATGGCCAGGTACCCATTGAAAAACGACCTCGTGACCTTTTTGTTGGGCGTGATGGTAAAGTTTCGCGATTTCGTATGTCAATTGGTCATGGCATCCGTGTTGGAAAACTGACTGCGTGCACTGTAATCTCGGTTTTGAATCACAGAACACAGCCCATTTTCTAGGTCTTTCACAATCAATGAATTCCAGTGTTTGACGCAGGGCCGTTAGTTCTGCCGCCGTTGAGGTCGTGACATGCGATGTCTTGAACCGCAGTGTCATTCCTCGCGTTGGTATAACCACGGCACCACCAGAACTGCACGACGTAGTCTATCCATCGGTATAGATGTGCACGTGGTTGTTGTACTTCTCATGCAAAAGAAGTAAGCTCAGCTGTTTTAGAGCAGGGGCCGGTATATCTGTCTTCTGTAGTCCTGGAATCATTATCTCAACATGTGGACGGCTCAAACACCACGGAGGAAACGCTGGCTTGGCCGCAGGTGCGTACCCTGATGTAAACGACGCACGATGTGCACTGACAATGCCGCTAAATGTCGAGCAGGGCCTTGCAGCAGTGAGGCTCGCCAAGTGGTGGGAAGGGGTCCTAGCATAACGCCTGAGATGCATACGCATTGTCTCAACGGTAATGTGCGTCTTGATTGGGTAATCCTGCGCAAGGGCAATGGTTTCAGCCGTTGATGCACTGCGTGTTAAGCCAAGACATATGTTAAGGGCTTGGGCTTGAATACTCTGTATCGTACGCAGGTTAGACTTGCAGGTGTTGGATATTGCAGGCAGGCTGTATCACAGGAATCCAACGAACAACGCCATGTACAGCTGTAACATAGCGTGTACAGATACTCCCCAACTTTTTCCTGCAAGGAACCTGAACAGGTGACAAATAGCAGCAGTCAGCCGCTTTTTCACGTAATTCACGTGCGGAGTCCAAGATAGGTCTCTGTCAATTACGACTCACAAGAACCTGTGACTTCTGCTGTATGGTATAAGTTGGCCGTTAATAGATACGCCGTATAAAGCAGACATTCGTTTCCTCGTGAATGCCAACACTGCGCACTTCCAGCATGAAATTTCAAGTCCTTGTTCACGAAGGTAGCAAGATATCATTGTGGCTGCCTTCTGAAGCTAAGCGCGAAGCTGAAGTCGTGTCACACCTGATGCCCAAATGCAGATGGCGTCCGCATAGATGGAAAGTCGTACGGTGCTTGGCAGGTTGTCAACTAATCCACAGAGGGTGAGACCCTTGTGTCTTGATCTGAATTTCTTCAATGGTCTCGCGGCAAGAGTATCGACGTCTATCAATTAATTCAAAGATTTGCGCTTGTTTTGACCTTGCAGAGCAGTTAGGCTCATTTGGAGGCTGAATAGCACTGCAAGGGCAGTAGGACTCATTACGCGAAAAGCAGTCATTTGGATTATGGCCTTCTCTAAAAATACGGCATCCTGTGTTGGACCTGCAACCTTTTATGGAGTGCCCAAACCACCAACATTTTACACACTGAAGCACACGTGGTGATGAGGTTCAACTCGGTATATCAGTGGCCATCCCTTGATTTCAGATCGACGGTTAATTCCAGCAAATGAAGCAATGACTGTTTCTGTGCACATGCGCTCATTCTCAACGACACGACTGCAAAGATACACAAAAATCGCGCCTTCTGCTGAAAGCATTCGTAAAATTTCTGCTGGAGTTAGATTTATGTCGACATCGCTGACTAGGCATTTAGTACATGCAAGGTGCTGAGGAATGAGACTGCTCACCGGATGCGTCGCAAAAACATCGCACTTCAGTAAATCTTGAACGCAAGCCTGGCCTGACGAACAACAAAGAATGCCCCCTCGACCAAACTGTCGAACTTCACTGATTTGTTGGAAAGTGGCCGAGGACATCCGGAGTTGATTTGGATTGCCTTGGGATTCGTCATGCGAATCACTACGGTACGTTGCTCGTCCCACTGAGTAAGAAAAGCTTCACCGGCAAATCAGGGGGAGGAATAGAAGCTGACCAGGAAGGAGCCTCCTGGCCTGGCGATGAGAGAGGCATTGTAGATAAGTAGAAAATTATTATAAAAAGGTAAGAGATATTGGAACAAAAGGTCAAGATTAATTAGGTAAAAAACAAAAAACAAAAGAAAACCCGCCAGCTATTTGACCAGAACCAGCGTTCCAAGCGGAGCGGAGCAAGAGTCTAACGAGCAGCCACGAGCAGCTTCGTGAGAGCTCAGAGTTTTGTGAGCCTTATGTTTTAGCCACTTCGTTCTCGTTGAAGCCACCCTCTTACGTGAGGGACGGAAGGTTTTTTTCTCGTTGAGTAAGCATAGAACTGCTCATGCATTTAAAATAGAGGTATTATTGGAGAGGAAATAATAAGGAAAGATAGCTCAGATGAGCAAAATACTCCACTACAGTAGATGTTTGTATATCTTAAACCTGTGCCAAAATTACAATGTAAATCTTCAACACATTCGGCCAAAAGATTTGCGTCATTTTGTCTCAGATATAGCGAAAGGGTGGTGCTTTTTGTTTGAAATGTGCGACATGATATTATGTACATAGCTTGGTTTTTTGAAACTGTTCATTTGTGCAAAAATTGCCTTTGTATGTGCATTCTGATATTCATTTTTGTCTGTGCTCATATGCTTGTACTATTTGCCTTTTTTTTCGAAAAATCATGTATTTGTATCGGGGAGGCGAGAGCCCGTCAAGCTGGAAATCTAGCTTTTTCTCTCTGCCTCCCAAATCCTTGGGATGGAAAATAAAGGCATCATCATCATCATCATCATCATCTGAAGAGCTAACGCAGGCTAGTTGACTATGTGTCGTCGCCCCCTTTAAACATAAATTCCAATAGAAATCATCATCTTTCTCGGGTAACGTGATGTAAAAGCTAGCTGCGCACAAACGAAGAACTGCGTTAAGATTTTCTCTTGGAGCGCAGCTCTTAGGCGCCCGTTCCTGCTACGAAGTTCGGCATTGGCTTCTGTGTAACCGAGCGAATGTGCATAGTGAAGGATGAAAGAGTGAACGCGTAGCGCAGGAGGAAGGAAAAAAAAACGCGATAGCGAAGAGAGCGCAAGGAGGAGGGCATGTTGAAAGCGTGAAAAGAAAAGCGTAGTGCGGCGACGATACCTGCGAGATGGCGCCATAGTAGCGCGCGTCGTCTGGGAGGTCTGTGTGCGGCGGCTGCTGTGAATCACGCCCGTGCGTCTCCCAAGCGCTGCCTCTCGCTATCTCCGCATTGGCGAGGCAGTCGCTCCACATTTCGCTCCGTTTGCAGCGTGCCGCACGAGATAGATTGTCTGCGCCAGCCAATATACCGCGAAATGAAAACACGCATAGAGCTGCGCTCAAATTTAGTACTAGGGAGTATCGCAATCGTCGGTTATCTTTTTTTTCGCCGCAAGTTCGCCAGCGAGATGTCTGCTTTCTCTAATGCAGCAATTAACGTAATTCATCGCTGCCGCCACCCTGCGCGCACAAGTAGTGGCCCAACAGGTCTTGCAGTGTATTGTGAGCGCGTTGCCACAGCATTTTCACGAAAGGTTGATAAGCCATATGATTACTGATAAACGTGAGCTGAGGACGTATTTCGTAATGATTTATTTCATTTTCCATACCTATCATTTGTAGTGTCATTAGCCCGATCTTTGCTATAACAGCGGCTGCGCTTCTTCTGAGCCAGCGACAAAACGAGATAGGAATGTAAAATGAAATAGATACTATACAAATTGGTCCCAGGAGGCAAAAGGATGACTACGCATGTGGATCAGTTAATCGCAGCAGTGGTTAAACCACTTGAATTCTCGGGTTTTAGGTGTCAAAACCACGATTTGGTTATGAGGCATGCCGTAGTGGAACTCCGCATTAATTTTGGCCACCAGCGGACCATCATGAAGGCACGAGACTTGGGCGTTCTTGCATTGCGCTCCAATCCAAACGTTGCCGCCACGACCGGGGTTTCATCCCACGACCTCATGCTTAGCAGCGCATCACCATAGCCGCTAAGCCACCGTGGCTGGAGGTTAGACCACTTATGCCGATCGCATACAGGCTCTCTAAGATGCATTTTTCCTCCACGTGTCACAAGCCACTGCCTCCACCCTCACATTTCGTGTAGGCGTAAAAGTAGACGCGGTACACAACCTCCGACTAGAGAGACTAAGGGCCCGTACATGGTCGCTCCGCCCGTCCGTTCCGCCCTCGTCCGGTCGCGAGCGGAAGCCCGAAAGGCGGAAGGTGTCGCAAAATTCGATGCACGCTCAATCCGCACGAGCGGAACGCACGCGCACTCCTATTGGGCGACGCGGTCTGTTGACAGCTGGCAACCGTTCGGCGGAGCAAAGGTGTTCAAGGTTGGCAACGACCTTTGACAGCAGACGACACTGGCATATTTTTGCAGATGTGATTTCAATTTTCCGCGTTCCGGTGAAAATGCGACTCTAGGCTGCCACATTCTGTTCTGCAGCCATATGTGCTGCATTGGCACCGTCATCCTTCTTCGAAACATTGCACAGTCGTCTTATCTGCGCCACCTTTTACAGATGTATTGCAATCGCACCACGTCGCAGCACGCGACGTATTATCGGATGATTACTTTCAGTGCGCGCTGCCTTGGCTGGTTGAACAAAACCTCTCTAATTATCCAACGTGCTGCGTTCTGCGTCACGCGAAACTTATAGTGTCGCCGGAAGCGCGGTTTCTGTAGTGCTAGTGACAGCTAGCAAGAATACGGAACACACGCACATCTGTCGCGGAATGCATTTGCGTAGGTCGCCAAGACGCACCTTTTGACCACTGAGCACGCGTGTGAGGCTCCGAGTACAGCTTGCTGATACGCTTGCTCGTGCTTTTTTTTTTCACTCTGCCAATTTAAGAGAGTGAAGCAGTTGGATGCATGGAATGCCTTTTCCTTAAGTTATTTGCTCAGCGATGACTGAAGCTCTCACCGTGTGCAAAAAAAAAGTTATGCATAAGTGGTTAACTTCATGCAGCAAGGAATTGAAGGTTAAGCAGTGAATGTACAATTCATTATGAGTGGCTTAAAGCAATATGTATGCATAGCAGTGACCTTCTGCAGATATATGCATACTCATGAGATATGTTTCCAAGGGGAGTACTTATTTGAAAGCATATAGTTTACATTGCTGACAAGAAAACTTATTTTGAGTGAAATCAAACAATTGCATTCTTTCTTGCCAGCCTGGCTACCCAATATGTTGCCACCTTACTACTTAACATACCTAATTTAACATTTCAACAATGTACAAACATACCAAAGCACACAAAATTAAGCACTACCTTGACAGGCATGCTCCCTCTCTCACCCATGGCACCAAACAAGGATGTTCGACTTGAGATTGTTTGATACTGTCGGCATCATACATGCGTGTTCTATTTTGATTGCTCTACATATAAAAAATAGGCTCTAATCAGGTTATATGAGTTAGTTGGGCATGAGCTGCATGTTGTTTATGTATTTATGAAGTAACAACCTTGCTAGCTCATGCACAGCCATATTTTAGGAAAATGAAAAATGCATAGCATAACACAAACAGCTGGCCAGTGCCTGTATTTATTTGAAAGCAAACCGACATTATCAAGTGTAGCTTAGCAGTGAGTTCAGTGACCTCTTGTGGTGTGAAAAGGTTGATGTAGCTAGTAGTTTTGTGTTTGTCTTTATTACTTAGTTGCTGTTTTAACATGCACATGACAACGAAATGAAGGTGCGTAGGGCAGAAGACAGGGCCACACAAAAAGCGAGGAAACATTCATTGTCATTTTTTTATTTCCATAACAAACCAGCGAATAGGTCCTTAGGTTCAGTTTTGTGAATGATGCACAAGGTGTTCTGCGTAAAACTGAAAGATTGTAGTGCTCTATTACCTATTCACTATTTGGGTAGCCAAATGAACGATACTCCCATTAGCACTGTGAGAGCACAGAAATTTGCAGTCAAGAGGCCGTAGTGGCTCAGCCTCTGTGCCAAATGTAAAATTGTTCCAAAAGAAAACATGCATACTGGTGAATTGGGTATACATTCACATCTACTATTCAAATCCACACATCACAAGTAATCTTTCATTCCTTGGCACATTTCTCACCATTGTACAGACTTTGTTTCAGCGCTCTGTGTGTGCAGTAATATAACTTGGTAAATCAAAGCTGCGGTTATTCAGTACACTGAAAGCAACTTTGCGTGTGGGTTAGACAATATAATGCTCCTACATATGGGTCAGCTTAGTATTATCAGCCGCTTTGTTTACTAGTTCACTGTTACGCCTGAACTATACGGTGCCACTGGACAATGCTGTATCCCTGCAGGCACGCTAGAACAGCTTGGATATGCACAAACAACCCTTTACATCGCACTTAAATTAAGGTGGTGAAGATTTGCTGTCACAATGTGCTCGTCAGCATAACTGCCGAGCATTCAAAAAAGTGTTTGAAATGTAAGGGTGGATGCTCAGGTTTGCAGGTGTGACGTTTTACATTTATAGTGCAGGGACACACCAATGAACAGGAAGGATACCACACAAATCCTCGTGTTGTGACCTCGCAGTCACAATGCAAGTAGTTTTCAGTGGTTTTTAGCTATAAACATGTGAAGCAATCTGTAAATTCAAAACTGTATGAAGTAAACTGAGACACCATGAAAAGCAACATAACCCTAAGGTGTACACATTTTTTTGTCACATCAGCTCTTTGCAGTGCAGGTCAAATATGTATACAAGCTATTTGTAAGAAGTAGGAAGCCTATCCAATATAAACAAGAAACTTACAGGCAAGGTAATCACAACAAACCAGCTGAGACGGTGGTACTATTCTACTTGTTTTCGTTTGTGATAGCACAAGTGTTCCCACTTGTGCTCAATGCGCACTCAATGCGAAAATGACAGCGACTGTTGGCAGCTTGCATGCAAACACACATTCATGTGGTGGCATTGTTTATTTTGGTTACCTGGCCCAGGCAAGTAATGCGAATAGGAGAACAATTATCAAACATCATTAGCTTAGTAAGGCCCAAAATACCCAGTCAGGTAACTATTAATAGCAGTAGTCGAGGGCATGCTTGAAAGGCACCATTAGCAGTCTGCACGTCAAAGCACAGTCAAGTCGTCGCCACTGTTGGTGAAACGGCAGCACTCAATGCGAAAATGACAGCCACTGTTGGCAGCTTGCATGCAAACACACAATCATGTGGTGGCATTATTTATTTTGGTTACCTGGCCAAGGCAAGTAATGCGAATAGGAGAACAATTATCAAACATCATTCGCTTAGTTAGGCCCAAAATACTCAGTCGGGTAACTATTAACAGCAGTAGTCGAGGGCACGCTTGAAAGGCACCATTAGCAGTCTGCACGTCAAAGCGCAGTCAAGTCATCGCCACTGTTGGTGAAATGGCAGCAGTCAACGCAAAAATGACAGCCACTGTTGGCAGCTTGCATGCAAACACACATTCATGTGGTGGCATTGTTTATTTTGGTTACCTGGCCAAGGCAAGTAATGCGAATAGGAGAACAATTATCAAACATCATTCGCTTAGTTAGGCCCAAAATACTCAGTCGGGTAACTATTAATAGCAGTAGTCGAGTACACGCTTGAAAGGCACCATTAGCAGTCTGCACGTCAAAGCGCAGTCAAGTCGTCGCCACTGTTGGTGAAACGGCAGCACTCAATGCGAAAATGACAGCCACTGTTGGCAGCTTGCATGCAAACACACATTCATGTGGTGGCATTGTTTATTTTGGTTACCTGGCCAAGGCAAGTAATGCGAAGAGGAGAACAATTACCAAACATCATTAGCTTAGTTAGGCCCAAAATACTCAGTCGGGTAACTATTAATAGCAGTAGTCGAGGGCACGCTTGAAAGGCACCATTAGCAGTCTGCACGTCAAAGCGCAGTCAAGTCGTCGCCACTATTGGTGAAACGGCAGCACTCAATGCGAAAATGACAGCCGCTGTTGGCAGCTTGCATGCAAACACACATTCATGTGGTGGCATTGTTTATTTTGGTTACCTGGCCCAGGCAAGTAATGCGAAGAGGAGAACAATTATCAAACATCATTAGCTTAGTTAGGCCCAAAATACTCAGTCGGGTAACTATTAATAGCAGTAGTCGAGTACACGCTTGAAAGGCACCATTAGCAGTCTGCACGTCAAAGCGCAGTCAAGTCGTCGCCACTGTTGGTGAAACGGCAGCACTCAATGCGAAAATGACAGCCACTGTTGGCAGCTTGCATGCAAACACACATTCATGTGGTGGCATTGTTTATTTTGGTTACCTGGCCAAGGCAAGTAATGCGAAGAGGAGAACAATTACCAAACATCACTAGCTTAGTTAGGCCCAAAATACTCAGTCGGGTAACTATTAATAGCAGTAGTCGAGGGCACGCTTGAAAGGCACCATTAGCAGTCTGCACGTCAAAGCGCAGTCAAGTCGTCGCCACTATTGGTGAAACGGCAGCACTCAATGCGAAAATGACAGCCGCTGTTGGCAGCTTGCATGCAAACACACATTCATGTGGTGGCATTGTTTATTTTGGTTACCTGGCCCAGGCAAGTAATGCGAAGAGGAGAACAATTATCAAACATCATTAGCTTAGTTAGGCCCAAAATACTCAGTCGGGTAACTATTAATAGCAGTAGTCGAGGGCACGCTTGAAAGGCACCATTAGCAGTCTGCACGTCAAAGCGCAGTCAAGTCGTCGCCACTATTGGTGAAACGGCAGCACTCAATGCGAAAATGACAGCCGCTGTTGGCAGCTTGCATGCAAACACACATTCATGTGGTGGCATTGTTTATTTTGGTTACCTGGCCCAGGCAAGTAATGCGAAGAGGAGAACAATTATCAAACATCATTAGCTTAGTTAGGCCCAAAATACTCAATCGGGTAACTATTAATAGCAGTAGTCGAGGGCACGCTTGAAAGGCACCATTAGCAGTCTGCACGTCAAAGCGCAGTCAAGTCGTCGCCACTATTGGTGAAACAGCAGCACTCAATGCGAAAATGACAGCCGCTGTTGGCAGCTTGCATGCAAACACACATTCATGTGGTTGCATTGTTTATTTTGGTTACCTGGCCCAGGCAAGTAATGCGAATAGGAGAACAATTATCAAACATCATTAGCTTAGTTAGGCCCAAAATACTCAGTCGGGCAACTATTAATAGCAGTAGTCGAGGGCACGCTTGAAATGCACCATTAGCAGTCTGCACGTCAAATCACAGTCATGTCGCAGCCATTGTTGTATTTGTTTATCTGATGGCAAGTAACACCAATGTAAGCACAATTATTCACCCTGAATAGCTTTGCTAGCATTGTTTGTACTAAAAAATTCTGAGTGAAGTTGAATGTGTTTTATTGAGGCAATCATTTAATTCACAAGCCAACGGCATAGCGATCGACGGCCAGGTTCAAACAATGACATTTGTGAAGTAATAAATGGTGAAAGTTGCAAAAGCTATCAGTGCACTGCTTTGCTGGGCTCCATTTACTGAAAAATGTCTTTGCAACGACGAAAGCATCAGACAGGAAATGACACCCCACTGCACAATGTTATTCGTGTTGAAATTTTTTGCCATCATATGTGATGGACAGCGAAACCATCCGTTTACTAAGACTGATTGCATGAAAAATGCAACAGCATAGCAAGGTGTAGTTTCACAATATGGCACCCTTTCATGTGCACTTCTGGCGAGCTGCCACATGCACTGATGCATAAACATGAACAGAGGTAAGAGGCTAAGTTGCTGTGCAGCCCCCATGACGCTTTTAAGAAAATCTATCTCTAAACCTTTCTGTTTTCATAGGCGATCAAAATCTGTTTTGAGCAAGTTGGTTAATCACACTGCAGCAACAACACAAGAAGCAAGGACAGAAAACACAGCGAGCAGGCAGATTGAGAAGACGAGGTAGACCAGTGAGAAAGGTTTTAATGAGATGGAAGAGGCCAGCCCTGCCGTGTACATGAGTTAGTGCTTTGAATGAGATTGGTTAAGGAAAATGTGTAATGACTTTGCGGAAAGAAAACTAGTAAAAGCAAATGCTAATATAATATCAAAGGACAGAAATAATGGTAAGCGCACGCACGCATGGAAGCAGGCACGTATTCACACACAAATGCGAGAACTAAGAAAAACTCCAACGTAAAGAAATGTGGGAAATAGAAAAAAAATTGACAAACGCAAGAAAACATACATTTACAAACAGACGCGGGTCGAGGTATTATAGGAGCGGGTTCACAAGCTGCTGTGCTTACCTTCTCATATGTTTTCCCTTTTTAACCGTTCTCTTAACACTGTCTTGGGAATTTTTAGTTGCATTCATGACATTAGTGCTCTCAGGCGCGTCCACATTTCACGACAGCGCTGAACGTCTTGACGTATGCAATTATAATGTTGTTCCCTAATTTCCCCCCACCGATAGAAGCATCTTTAACCGTGCAGTAACAACTTTTGAAACAAACGATAGATGTACGAAGCAGAAAAGGCCGGTGTGATAGGGCTTCTCTATCGGGCTACTACATAAGAAACGCAATCGGCAACACTTATGCTCAGCTCACTTCTGAGCACACGAACATCGCGTAGTACGACCACTTCTACACCCAGTAACGCTGCAACACATCGCACATATATATCACGATTTGTAGCTCGCAAACGCACTTCATAACAGCAAGAGCACAGCTCGAACGTCGCGGTCACCACGGCGCATCGCAGCCGGCAAAACGGCTCGTACACAGTATAGCACACGCAGAATGGAAGCGATAACTAGGCGATAAAAACTTATCGCTACTGATCGTATCGTTACTTCTGAAAGTTGCGAAGGGTTGGCGTTCACCACTCCGCGGCAACGATCCGCATACACAGAGCAGAAACCAAACGTGTACGGTGGGTGCGCCAATCGGACGCTACTTATTTCGCCACGCCTTGAACGTGTGTGCTGCTCAGAATGCACGTGTATGTGATGGAGTTCACGTCTGCGACGCACACGCGAAGCATGGCACAAGAAATCACGAAGTCTACAGCTTCAAATATTTCTTCCGACGCGCTCGTAAACACAACACACACTTCCTGCGCTCCGTCTGTTTCTGTTGGCGATCGCACGCACTGATGAGGTCTGGAAGCGTACACCGGCTTGCTTCTTCCGATGACTATCTCCGTGGGTGCCACATATCTCTGGTAAAAATCACAAACAGGAGAAAAAAATAGACTGTTTCTGACGCGGCTGTAGCCTAGGCCTTGCGTCCCTGCTTCGCTCCGCTTCGAGCACGCGCCATGTTTGCTGTGACGACAGCCAAACTATCCGCCTCGGACCAGCCAATGGGAGACGAGCAGGCGGCCGGACGGGAAACTTGCGTCCGCTCTTCGCTCGCCAGTAGAGAGCTATCCGCACGCGACCGGACGAGGGCGGAACGGACGTGCGGAGCGACCATGTACGGGCCCTAAGATGGAGCGTGTTGTGCGCACAGAGCGCCGAGCGGTGTGTAGCGAACGTCTGTCACTGTCATTTGACCTCCGTTTTTGTGAAAACCATTTACCTCACCTGGCCTCCACGTGGGAGTCATTGCGCCTGCTCCTTCTTGGGAAGTGAGGTGGCTGCCCGACAGGGGCGCCAGCACTGCCACTCGGCAAACCTGTTTTACTGCGGAATGAAGCCAGGCTACTCTTCCTTCTCAACCTGTCCAAACATGCGTTACTTGCTTCCGCTAAACCGAGCTCCCGACATGTGCATGCATGAATCGGTTAAAACAGCGGAGTGCGGTGCGCAGCTGTAGCGATAGAGGGCACGCGTGGCCGCCGACTGGTAGTGTCCCTTTATATGCTCCCGTCGACAGCTTGCGGGAGTTTTGAACAGCTGAGTCAGATGAGTTTCAAGCAGCGTCAGGCGTAACCCGAGTTCGGCCTATTCGGTGTAAAATGATGAGTAAATATTGATTGTCAAACCATGCAATGTTCCTTATATTTATTCGAAGCAACCAAATTTTTGCTTTGTTAAAAGATATTTTAGATGACTGTGTTTCTATGAGCACTTCAAGGGGGAATTGTGGACACTTTTTTTCTGCCGCGTTTTCCCGAGCTGTGCCACCGGCTTGCGGATGCGACGGAAATTATGTAATCACCTGATATAGCGGCATTTGGCTTGCTTTTGGCCCTATTGGTCGCCGTTTCTAACCCCTTTATCCCATTCGCGTGAAGCGATTGATGTTTCTAACCACTGTTGTGACTTTGGGGTGAAGGACGGAAGACGGACTCGTTCCGTAGACATGGATGATAGACATGGATGGACAAGACGTAGATAATGGATGATAGCGTACAGGTAGCAGTATATAGGAGCGCATCAGACCAACTGGGCGGCTGCAAGCGACTCTCTCTTCTCGAAATGGGCCGGTTCTCCCTTAAATCCCTTCGGCGACGCCTCGATGGCAGGAACCGGACTGGGCGAGTTCTCGTCGGCCGGACCCAGGCGGGGCAGGGTGATGACCTGCCCGTGTCGAATTCTTGATTCGTCGCGGAGAAGTGGGAGCTCTCGTCGCCTCGTGGTAGCCACGTGGTGCATTTAGTGTGTCAGCTTCCGTCACCTCGTGGTCGTCACTTGGTGCTCGTAGTATTGCACAACACCCTTTTACCCCTCGGCGGCAAAGTTTGGGCTTTACCTGGGCGGCCTTTCTGAGGTCGGTTCCCGGTATCGAACGATTAAGGACTAGCCTATGGTCGCACAACACAGGCAGCTCGGGATGCTTCTGATCATGATGATGATGATTACTTATTGGCCTCCCCTTTGAAACGGGGCGGTAAGAAATAGTCACCTAGCCCACTTGAGTTACTCAGGTATGCTATACATCTTTTTTTTTTCATTCTCGCATTTATGTGCACATATCTTGAATATGTTTATCTTCCTCAAAACTTGCGTGTCTACATTTTAAGGAAACCTAAGCCTGTAACGGATCCGGTCGTGTCAAACTGCTCCCTTTTTTTTTTCATCAATACTCCAAAAGCCCCTTGCTGATCTCGACTGCTGACCGGTTGGTGCTTCCGTCCACTTTAACTCTAAGTGCTCTGCAAGTGAAGGGTGGCGCCATCTGTCACCGCTACTAAAATCGCCGAAACACGTCACGCGGTGACAGATGGCGCCATCCTTTTGTTGCAGATATAATCCTATTGATACTATCTTTTCAGTCAATATTCACTTGACCCTGCCTTGGATTAGCGTTTCTTCATGCAGCATAAGCGTGCATATATGCGTCCCTCGTCCGTGCATCAAGACTCGGAGGCGTCTAATTGGTCTTACCAATATTTCATGAATCCTTAGCGCATCCTACATGCATAGGCTTCTCGTGGCTAAACTTTATGCTTCAGTGATGTTTGTGACAACCTCTTGTGCCTCCGTGAGCAGCGACGGCTGCATCGAAGGCAAAGAATTCAACGGAGCGCTCTAGCTTGCACCAGCACACAAAGCGTGCGGCCGATAATCCAGCGGGGCCTTCCATAAGAGCAATTGTGCTACAACCAGGATAGTGGCTCAAACTGTGCAGGCTGACTACCACGCCGATAATACACATTTCAATGTCATATAGTTGCAAACCTATTTGTGACTACTTTCACTGTTCGTATGTAACCCAGTGGTTGGGCGTTTCGACGCGATCAGGCGCCTCGCGCTCTTATTACTTTCCTAAGAGAAACTAAGGTTCACGTTTGTAGCCTATTTCTGTTTACGGTGACGGGACCTCAAACACTATTTTTCTATTTAGACATTCTTTAGTGACGTGACCTGCACTGACCTACTGTGTGGGACCTGTACTGTGTGTTATGCTTAATTCTTTGAGATTTGTCATCTTTCTCTTTCTTTTCTCTTCTCTTCCCATCTTCCATTTCTATGTTTCTGTCTCCTCCTCTCTGAAGAGCAAGCAGGCGTTTGGCCCTTTCGGGTGGCAGTTGCCAGCCTCCTCCTGCTTTCCCTTTCGTGTCTACTGTATAAATGTTTTCGAAACAAATGATAATAATCTCAACCAGCGGCAGCCGCCTCTGCAGTAATCTTCCTTGGTTCTAAAATCAAATTAATTCTGGGGTTTTACGTGCCAAAACCACGATCTTGTTATCAGGCACGCCGTAGTGGGGGACTCCGGAAATGGGGACCGCCTGAGGTTCTTTATCGTGCACATAAATATAAGTATACAAAGCTGCAGCTTTTGCTGCTACGCACCAAACATTCCAAAAGCCCCAATGTCGTAAACGGTGCCTTGGTCAACATGCTTGGTCGGAATATGTGAAGAACGAGTTGCCGAGGCAAACAAGCTTCTGCGTGGTCTCACTCTGCGAGTGTATGCAAAAGCTTCGCTAACACCGATTCATACAGTGCGTGCGACCTGCATGATTTTCCCATGGAAAGTCACCTCCGCCAACATTATCGAAAGTAAATTTTCAGTGAGCGACACTGTGTCTGCGCTATTTCTACACATCCGTCGTGGCAAACGTTATTGCCGACGGTAAGCCGCACGACTTCCTCGCCTTGTTGTCTCCTCCGTTCTCCTCGGAGAAAGCTGCACAGGCGCCGGTTCTGCACGTTCGCTTCTCTGATTGGCCCATACACTTCGTACCTTTCACTGCACTGCACGTTCATTTTGAGACGGACAATAACATTAAAAGGTGGAAAATTCGGCTGCTGAGCACGAGGTCGCGGGATCGAATCCCGGCCACGGTGGTTGCATTTCGATGGGGGCGAAACGCGAAAACACCCGTGTACTAAGATTTATGTGCACATTAAAGAACCCCAGGTGGTCAAAATTTCCGGAGTCCTCCACTATGGCGTGCCTCATAATCAGCAAGTGATTTTGGCACGTAAAATCTCATCATTTAATGTTTAAACGTGGAAAATAGATATTAACTGGTACACCCTAAACAGGATACTATCATTCGCTCTCGTGCGTACCACAGTACTCGATGTTGGGCATCTCGTGGGCTTCCCGTATCAGTCCAGCACTTCAAAAAACTGAAGCAACGCCTGTTAATGAACAGGAGCGCTAATAACTAATCATTTCTTGTTGGTGCAGGATCCTGCTCTTCATTACTCGGATAAGCCAACTGAAAATCTTGGAAACGTTTGCTACTGTGCCACTTCAGCGGCTCGTTAAACGGACCCATCGGAAATGTTGCCTATGCACGAGCAGTTGTAAATTGCGCTGTGCAGGGAGCGTTCTATCGCAACAATATTTATATAGAGTTTTGTAGTAGCCGACACAGTTATAAGTTAACGAAGCGTTGCGAACGCATCTCAGGAGCACCGCCCGTAAGCGATTCCTTTTTTCTCTTTCTGCCATGTCTGACAGACTACCCACGTGACGTTTGTGTCACACTCCGCCTCCTATTTCTTTCGTCTTCCTTCTCTTCCAAAATGACCGATTCCTATCTTATTCGGAACAGGGACAAACCTTCCTTCGTGCAACAGTTGCGTCTGTCACAAGTCTATCGAACAACATCTCTGCGTCTCTCCCCGCTATGACGAGCTGCGCCTTCTACTCCGCACCACGTTAGCTTACCTGGTTTCAAGACCGTTCACGGTTACGAAAGTACTTGGACCATGGCCACAAGCCTCTCAATCCCAGAAAGCGACACGCGTGTTGCTACAGATCCTGAAGTCGATAGTTCTCAGTGAGCGGCTGTGCACCTCCGGATGAAACGACACGTCGTGTTTTCTATGTTTCTCTGTTTTCATCCCCTGACCACCTTTTCCCTGCCTGGGGTAGCAAACCAGAGTTTGGTTGACCTCCCTGCCTTTAACTTCCACGTCCTTAGGCTCTTCTCCTCTTGATGTGCGGAGTATTGGGAGAGGCGGTATTGTGCGCACTTGATTCACCTGAGGTGGTCGCGCTGCAGCAGGCTATTTCTGCGGCGCGGCGCCATGCATGTGGCGTCAACTCTCTGGCCTCCTCCGTGAAAGATGTGCAGTGTGATCAATCTGCGAAAATCGTCACTGTCTGATCTGTGCTTGAAATGCCCGAACTTAGTGAGATATCCATTAACGCCTACCTTCCTCGCATGTGTAACCTTGTGTTTTTAAAGCGAAGCATTCTTTCCCAAGAATGTGTCGTTTCTTGCCAGGTTACGTACGTAGGACGAAATTCTGTCCGGAAAGGTAGTGCCACTTAGTGCACCTCTTTTCTGACTCATATAACAACAAATCACGACAGAAAAAGCTTCTATTATAATGTCAGATGGTGGTGACGTTAAATAACACAGTAGCAATACTGTGAAAGACAAACCTGTGCCCACAAAACAGGCTACACTTACAGCACTACGATAGCGGCAAACACGGTCGAAAAATCTCATCTGAGGGTGAAGAGCGTCGGCTTTTATACATCAGTCATCGAATGTTCCAAAGTAATCGCTGTGACCAGCGTGCCTTCCATAAAGTTCTACATTATTCGCGTCGCGCACACATGCAATCAGATTACATAAGGTTTGGTCACAGACAGCAGATGGAAGCATCGATAGCATTCCAGAAACGTCCGATACATGCAGGCGCGTCCTGCGCTGTGCGATAACATTTGTTAAGCAGTGAAACGTGTCGCCCGATCAAGACAAACAAGTACACGTGTCAATAATGTCCGCTGATAGACATCTCCTAATTTAAGCACACAACTAGGCCTCTTAATAAAATAGTGCATGATATTCGACGCTTTGTTGGATTGACTTATTCCCTTTTTATATTTGGCCTACCTTGTTTAAGGGCTATTAGTTAAGGGCGACAGGGTATGTGCCCTTTAGGAGCAACGCAACAAAAAAAAAACAATTTGTAGCGTTGTTTACGCAAAAAGCTTAGCTTCACCTAAATGTCAACACTGCATTGGGCGTACATAGTCTTTTTTTCGTTCTTTCTTAGTTTTCATGAGTGCTGGACGGACTGTCAATGACAATTCACACTCTTCCAGAACCATGGTTCCGGTATTCTTTCTCCTCATGTGCCTATACCTACTGCCGCTCATCACGTCCGGACCGAACGCAAAGGCCTACTTTGAGAGCGTGCACGAAGACTTCCGAAACCAGTGGCTGTTTCTGCTGCTACAAGTGCAAAACTACTGCTTCGAAATTAACCCTGACACCGTAAGGGTCTTCTTTGCTGCGCCTGCTAAGTTGTTACCGTTGCAAAACTCGAACGTTTCCTTGTTTTTGTTATCATGCGTCTTTGAGTGAAAGCTTTCATTTTCGTTCCCCGCCGCGGTGACTTAATTGGCTGCTATGACCTTGCGCTGCTAAACACGAGCTAGTGGATCTGAATCCTGGCCTCGCCAGCCGCATTGCGATGGGGGCGAAATACAATAACACACGAGTACCATACATTGGGTGCACGTTAAAGAACACCAGGTGATCGAAATCAATCCTGGGTCTCCCACTATACTGCGTGCAGCATAACCATATCGGGGTTTTGGCACGTGAAAGATTAGAATTAAATTTTTTGTCGTCGCCACAGAGGTCTCAAAAGATTCACTCAGAAAAAGGGTAAAAATTGCGTCCCGGAAACAGGAAAATCGAATTAATTCTAGAGTTTTATTTGCCGAAATCTCGACATGCTTACGAGGCATGCCGTAGTGGAGGACCCCGGATTAATTTTCACCACCCAATTCACGGTATATGGGAATTTTAGCTTTCCGCACACACCGAAATGCGTACGTCGCGGTCGGAATGCAATCCCGCGCCCTAGGGCTTGGCAGCGCAACGCCAAATCCACCACCTAACCCTGGTGGCTGTCCCAGGAATATGGCTTTCAACTGAGGATATCACTCGATTGTCGAATTCATGGAGTCCTTTGGTCCTTGCTCGCATGATCACCTTCAAAACGTGGGTGACTGTACAAGATTATCATGAAACATACGGGTAACAGCGCAAACAGACGACCACATGAAGGGTGCGAGTGCGTGTCTCCCTTCTTGTGGGCGTCTGTTTGCCCTGTTACCCATATGTTTCAACATGAACCAACTCGCCCAAATAGTAGTATTGATGTACAAGATTAACCCTGAGAGCCCGTATGTGCCACGCCCTTTTCAGCGCAGGTGACACGCAGTACGTTATATACACCTGCACGGTTAGCAGCAAATGATCCAGAAACTCTCATATCCTACCCCGCGCCTATAAGGCAGCAGAATTCAGGGCCTTCGTCCATTGAATACTGAGGGCTCCCAGTTAGTAGTCTTGATGTTATGACCTTCAGTGACGGAACGCGGAAACAATCCGCGTATGCGCAAACCAATTGTTGTTGTGTACATTCATATCACAGAGGACTTGATGATAAATTCTTCCTTTTTATTTAGTTATGTCTCTTTTAATGTTACTTTATATATCTTGCGCAACCTCTCCCGAATAATTGAAAAAGAAGCGATGTGCGCAACAAATTCTAAACAAGTTATAAAATTATGGTACATTACGTAATAAATTTAGCACTGGGTTTAAGACTGATGTTTATATTGTCGACTTCAAACCTGTCGGTTCACAAACGATATTATTTTGCAATATATACACTGCTGGCGCAATTGCGAGTATATATATATATATATATATATATATATATATATATATATATATATATATATATATATATATATATATATATATACATATATATATATATATATATACATATGTATATATATATATATATATATATGTGTATATATATATATATATATATGTATATATATATATATATATATATATATATATATCGGCCACTCCACCTGCTTTTTTAAAGAACAGGATATGTCGCGGCCCTTAATGGAGGTAATTCATAGCAGCCATTTATGTCCAGTGCGCGCGCTCATGAAATCAATTGCATGTACATTAGTGGGCTTCAACTTTTCAAAACTTACTAACGATCTGCAAGCACTTATTACCTTGGCGTGCTATAGACGCATTGGCGCCAATAGAGTGGTTATATGGGACGGAAGAGTGGCGGAGATGTTCCAAATGTGTCGTAAACAGCAATAAAAGAACAAGATGTGCAGTGAACTCGGCGAATAAAATCGCGCACATCCTTCTCACACAGGAGCATACAAGGGAGGACATTAAACGGTAATTATACCGGTGCACTTATAAACTTCAGGAGAACGCAAGTATCTTTTTGCGCCATAGGCGGGCGTTGTCATGGTGAGAGAATAATATAAAATTGGCTACAATCCAGCTAGTTTTAAGGATTTTGCAGAGATAGGTTCCGCACCTCTTACGGAAGAGTGGTATACAGCGTGCCCGATGGTTTCGTCGCATATATAGCAGAGCATGTAGTAACGCCTACAAGGTTACACGGTGAACATAGAGCACTTCTAAAATTCATGAATTGCACTAAATATTCAAAAGATACTGCCTGTAGAATGTGTAAATACTCGCGACAATAACGAGAAAATGTTGCCAGTGACTTGTTTTCCTATCGCAGCGAATGTTCCCCCACCTGTGGTACCTATCCGTAGACTTCCAATTATTCCTTCTGAGCCTGGCGATACTTCTGCTGCTGAAGGAGTAAGTAATTTTGTTGCGAAGTGCACAATTTTTGTTTGACCAGCGTCAGTCTTGATAGCGCTCTTGTTTGCTCATTTGCGTGCAAGTTGTACCCAAGACGAGTTGGTGGTGAATAAAAGTACGTCTAGCGTTCAGGTTCGTTTCTTATTTTACAGCGAAGTTGTATCTTCCTTACACGGAAATTTTCGTGTCGTTGGTGTGGTAACCAAAGAACTCCCCATACGTGGGCCTATACGTGGGCCTGATCATTTATGGTATAGAGGAAGATAGCATGGAGTCTGTTCAGGAACTGGAAATGAAATTAACCCATGATGTTTTCCAGAAAAAAATTGGTATAACGGTGAGTGGCGTCGAACGATGCCATAGACTGGGGAAAAAGCAAGCAGGCCGAGTGCGACCAGTTATTCTGAAACTTCTCGACTTTCGTGAAAAAATGTCAATATTACGATCATGCCATAAGCTTAAAGGCTCAGGTATATCGATAGCCGAGGACTATTCAAAGCGAGTTCGGGAGACACGTAAACAACTGTGGAAAAGTTGCGAGAAAGAGAAAGCAGACGGAGCCAAGGTAAAACTAATTTTCGACAAACTAAGCATTGATAACGTCTTATTTGGTTGGGACGAATCAAAGGGTTCTCGCTACAGGCTTAAAAAGAATTCGAACTGACTTTTGACTAAGACATCTCGAACCCTGAAAGTATTAAATGTCAATTGTAGGAGTATACTCAACAAGATCACTCAGTTGGAGGCTCTTCTGGTCTTGCACAACCCAGATGTAGTGGTCTTGACTGAGACTTGGCTTAATGACACTATGCTGGCCTCGCGGATCGCACTTGACGGGATCAAAGCGTCCACTGTCCAGCTAGATAACGGGTCGAACGCAGTTGAACATTTAAAACAAACTTTAATTACACTGAGAAGGTCAAAAAAGCAAGTTAAAAATACACAACACGTTCAGTTTTAGCCCCGTAAAAAAGTGGTCCGGTCTCTATGGCTGGTGGGGCGAGTCTGCCCGTCCCGCGCTTTTCCAACTGCGGTTTCCATCCCCGTCGCCGCCCCCAGGCACGGGAAACAACAGCCGACACCCCGAAGCGTCGTCACTGGTTCACATTCAGGAACCGAACGGAGGGAGCGGGTCCTTTCTCTCGCGCACAGCTTGGAGTCCGCGGGGGGCCAGTGAAAGAGAAAGCCATAAAAGTGAGGAAGGCTCGCTTCCCTCTTGAAAGAAAAGTCTGGCCGTGCATTCGCGATGCGCACAGAACACTCCCCGTCTGGTGTCTTTCGTTGTTAAGACGCCACCACTATATCACGGTCGCAGCAAACGCACAACTTCTGTTGTTGGTCGGAAGAATGTTTTCACAACCCCGTCTTTGGCTGTTTTCAGCTCGACCTTGCGCACCCTTCCATCTGCGCTGGGCAGGCTTCGTGTAATCACTCCGACGGGCCAGTTGTTGCGGGTTGCTTCTTTATCCCTGAGTAGAACGACGTCGCCTTCTTTGAGGTCGGGTTTCGCTGCTTGCCATTTTCGGCGTTGCTGCAAAGTAGCGACATACGTTGTGCGCCAGCGCTTCCAGAACTCGTCAGCCAGGTTTTGCACGAGACGCCAATGCCGTTTGTAGAGGTTGCTTGTATCTAACTGCCCAGTTGTTACAGATGCGCTTCCGTGTTTTGGGGTTAAGAGTGTCGCTGGAGTTAGGATTGTGGGATCTTCGGGGTCAGACGAAGTAGGAGTTATGGGCCTGGCATTAATGATGGCCGCAACTTCTGCCAAAAAGGTTGCAAGAATGTCATGCGTGAGTCGTTGATGACGTGACTGCATGAGCATTGAGTCAAGAATGCGGCGTGCAATGCCGATCATCCGCTCCCACGCACCGCCCATATGGGACGCGTGCGGTGGATTGAATATCCATTTGCAGCCGTTTCCGCTGAGGAACTTGCCTATTTGTGAGCGATGAATGCCCTCTGCGCTGATCCCAAGTTCTCTGCAAGCTCCGATAAAATTGGTCCCGCAGTCAGAGCGTATTATCTTGACGGGCCCTCGCACTGCTAGGAACCTTCGGAAGGCATTAATGAAACTCGACGTTTCCATTGATTCGATCAGCTCAATGTGCACTGCGCGAATGCTTAAGCAAGTGAACATGACTGCCCAGCGCTTGCTGTTTGCAACACCACCTCTCGTTCGGCGAGAGGCAATCGTCCAGGGACCGAAAACATCGATTCCAACAATCGTGAAAGGAGGATCTGTGCTGATTCGATCTGCCGGAAGGTCAGCCATCTTCTGGTCGTGAAAGCGCCCTCGCAGCTTCTTGCATGAAATGCATGCTTGCAGCACGGATGAGATGCACCTTTTACCTCCGACGATCCAATACCCAGCAGCTCGTACGACTCCTTCTGTGAAGTGTCGGCCCTGGTGTTGCACGCATTCATGGTGGTGGCGCACGAGAAGCGTCGCCACATGGTGCCGACCTGGCAATAAGAGAGGGTGTTTCTCATCGTCTGGAAGGTCGCTTCTGTCCAAGCGGCCGCCGACGCGGATCAAGCCGTTGGCGTCTAAAAATGGGTCAAGCTTTCGAAGCGAGCTTGTCCTGTGAACCTGCTCTCCTCTCTGGATACAGCATATCTCTTCATAAAATGCGTCCTGCTGTACTGCGCGAATGATGACGAGCCTGGCTTTGGAGAGCGCCTCAACGGGAGCTACCTCTCCTTGTGATGCGTTCTTTGCGCGATGGGCCACCTGGATCAGCCTTGCTACAGCACGAGTGAGAGATTTCCAGTTCGAGAGTCTATGAAAGCGTTCAGCTCCGAGTCGCTGTCGTCTGTTCACCTCCGTCGCCAGAGTGCAGACTTCAGGGCGTATTTCTTTGTCTTCATCAGGATTTAAGAGGATGAAGCTCGACGACCGTGCTTCCTCTTCTCGTCGTGAGAGAAAATCAGGTCCGGACAACCAGTTCGTGCTTTTAAGCTGTGCTGCTGGAATCGCTCTAGTGGCGTGGTCTGCTGGATTTTCGTCTGTGTGAACGTATTCCCATTGTTCAGGTTGCGTGCTGCTACGTATCCGCTGCACCCTGTTGGCCACATACACGTAGAACCTTCTTGTTTCGTTGTATATGTAACCCAAGACCACTTTGCTATCCGTGTAGAACGTGACCGAGTTCGGCTGGAAGTCCAATTCTCGTAGTATAGAATCGGTCATCTCTACAGCAAGCACTGCTGCACACAACTCAAGCCTTGGGATGGTGTGTTCTGGTTGTGGAGCAAGCTTGGCCTTTCCCATCACAAATCCGACGTGTCTGTTTCCTTGCTTGTCAGTCACGCGTAGGTATGCCACAGCTGCGACGGCCCTTGTGGACGCGTCTGAAAATACATGAATGTCCCTGCTTTCGGCTTCAAGCGTCGAGACTGGCGCATACGTTCTTCGCACGTGAAGGTGCTGTAGTGTCTGGAGAGAGTTCTTCCACTCGTCCCATCTCTGCTTTTTCTCGTCCGAAAGCGGTGTGTCCCAGTCATAACCCTTCGTCACGAGGTCACGGAGAAGGTACTTGCCTTGAACCGTTATTGGAGCCACAAACCCTAGTGGATCGTAAAGGCTGTTGACGGTCGACAGCACTCCTCGCCGCGTATATGGCCTGTCCTGACGAGGAGCCCTGAAGACGAAGCTGTCGTCGCGTATGTCCCACAGTAGACCGAGACTTCTTTGCGTAAGCGACGCGTCTGTGCCGAAGTCGAGGTTCTTCAGTCCCTGGGCGTGGTCCTCTCGAGGAAATGCATTCAGCACATTCTGCCTATTCGAAGCTATCTTGTGCAGCCTTATGTTAGCTATTGCAAGCATTTTCTGCGTTCTTTGCAGCAGACTAATGGCATCTTCTTCGCTCGGAAGAGACTTAAGCCCATCATCGACGTAGAAATCTCTTTCAACGAACTTCCTGGCATCTTCACCAAATCGTGGGGCAGCTTGTTGAGCAGTCCGTCGAAGGCCATACGTTGAAACAGCTGGCGATGGGCTGTTGCCGAAAACGTGAACCTTCATTCGGCACTCTATGATTTCTCTGGAGATATCGTTGCCCTTAAACCAGAGGAACCTCAGGTAGTTCTGATGGTCCTCGCGAACCATGAAATTGTAGAACATTTGCTGGACGTCCGCTGTAACCGCAACTGGTTCTTGCCGGAAGCGCATCAAAATCCCCACAAGGTTATTCGTCAGGTCAGGGCCGGTCAGGAGAACATTGTTCAGAGATACCCCTTCATACTGAGCGCTGGAGTCAAATACGACTCGGATTTGATCAGGCTTCTGGGGGTGGTGAACGCCGAATATGGGCAGATACCAACATTCTTCGTCCACGTGAAGTGGTGGAGCTTCCTCCGCATGACCCTTGATGAAGAGCTCGTTCATGAAGTTCACGAAACGTTCCCTTGTTTCAGGATTTTTTCGCAGGGTACGCCGTAGCGAGAGCAGACGAGACAGAGCTTGTTCTCTGTTGTTCGGAAGCCGACTTCTCGGTGTACGAAAGGGGAGAGGGGCGACCCAATTGTTTAATTTGTCTTGGGTGAATTCACTATTCATTATCTTGAGGAATGTCTTGTCTTCCATGGAGAGAGCATGCTGGTTGTCAAATTCTGTTGTCTCGAAAAGATTCGGTGCCAGGGTGTCATCCAATGTTGCTGCCAATCGTAAATCTTTTGAGACCTTATCCGCAGAGTAGAGAATCGGTGCCTCCCTAACAAAGAAATGTATTGGGCACGGCTCGAAAAGAGATGGTCGCCCACTGTCCAGCACATGGGTCTTGAACACGTTGACGCTGTCCGTTTTCCGCGTTCGACCAACGCAAACATTGCCGACAATGACCCATCCGAGGTCGAGCTTCTGAGCATACGGCGCGTTGTGGGGTCCGTTGATTGTCTGACGAACCTTGTGAGCTCTTAGGATGTCCCGGCCGAGGAGGAGCAGTATTCCAGCCTCCTCAAGAGGCGGAATGTGATTTGCTACAGACTTCAAGTGCGGGTAGTGCCTTGCAGCGTCAGGTGTCGGAATTTCATCTCTGTTTTCTGGAATTGCCTTGCACTCGAGGAGAGGCGGAAGAGAAAACTTGACTTCGCCTGACATGCTCTGCACGAAAAAACCATCAGCGACTCTTCCAACCACTTCAGTACTGCCGGAGCAAGTGCGGAGCGTGTATTGCGTAGGCGTCCCCTTCACTCCGAAATCGTTGAGGAGTTCTGGCCTAACCAACGAGCGATTACTCTGGTCGTCAAGAATCGCGTACGCTCTGACTGTTTTCTCAGGCTGAGTCTCATGGGTCACCTCTACGAGGCAGATTTTAGCACACCACTTTGTGCTGCTGCCAGCGTTTGCCACTTCGGTACGCCTAGATGTGACTCTTCTTTCTGAGTCATCTGTCGTACTGTCATCAGACCCACTAGCCCTTGACGGCTCTGAGGTTGGCGGTGCTGGGTGAAGCGCTGTGGCGTGGTCGGCGCTGTCGCATATGAGGCATCTCACAACTGCCTGACATTGCCACTGCATGTGGTTCTTGGATGAGCAGCATCGTAGGCAGATCCCTTGCTTCTTTATGAAAGATTGCCGCTCTTCCAAGGTTTTCTCACGGAAGGCGCGACACCTTTCCAAAGGGTGAGGTTTCTTGTGATATGGACACCACCTTTTCAAGTCCCTCGATTCCGGTTGCTGTTCGTTAGCAGTGGCATCTTGATAATTCTTGGCAAAAACAGGATCCACTTCTGTTTTCCTCGCTGACACAGATGATCTTTGCCGCGTGGTCTTGGTACCATTGTCTTCCTTCCTTTGATTGAATTCAGACGAGGCATTTTGTGGATGCAAGATGAAACTCGGGTCGTTCCTCATGCTGGCCTGATCTCTAACAAATTTGCTAAAGAAAGAAAAGGGTGGAAATGCAGTGTGGTGATCTTTCTTGTATTTCGACCCCGCCGACATCCAATTTTCTTGAAGTCCAGATGGCAACTTCGAAACAATTTTGTTGACCCCTCTTGCGGTATCCAAATAGCCAAGACCGGCGAGATACGGGTCAGTTTTCGCAGCCTCGAGTTCTAGCAGGAGGTCGCCAAGTTCCTGGAGTCTGGTATTTTCCCGGTAAGCTATCTTCAGGAAGTCTTCCAGCCGCTTCAGTAGTGCATCCTCAATTGCCTCAGGGCGCCCAAAGACGTCGTCGAGCCGTTTCCACACAACGTTCAAGCCCGTTGAAAAGTCATCCACGTGCACCGATTTCAATCTCCGAGCCTGATTTGACTATTCAGGGCCGAGCCATTTGATGAGAAGGTCCAGCTCTTCCTGGGCCGAAAGACCCAGATCTCTGACGACACCTTTAAACGATGATTTCCAAGCGCGAAAGTTCTCAGGTCGATCATCAAACTTGATAAGACCGCTTGAAACAAGGTCTTTGCGGCACAAGAATTTGAGGACATCGGCTAGCTCTGAGCTTGAACTGTTGTGTGTCGGGGCGTGCACAAGCGGCTGCGGACCAACTCGTAAGTTCATAAGACGACTCGTGGCTCCAGCATGCTTACAACTTGGGTTGTTAGGGGCAGCATCGTAGTCAGGTGGACGTTCATCAGCTCGCAGACACATCGAATTATTCGCAGCTGTGTTGGCCCTAGGCGACGTGCGAGCATTGTTTACGTCGTCGCTTGAGTTGGTAACGGCCTCCTCAGTAAACACGAGCGCAGAGTTGCGTAGGGCTTGCTGCTCATCGATATAACTCCTAGTCTGCAGCGTTCGGTCCACAGGAGGGAGCGTGCGCATGCGCTCCCCGCCAACCTGCTCCACGGCTGCCTCGAGCGCATTCGCCTGTGCGTTTGCAGCTGCCGCTTCTTTTTCATGCTGCAAAATATCCAATTCAGCCTCAATCCTTGCCTTCTCAATACGCATCGCGGCCTCTCTGCGACCAAACTCTGCTCTGGCCCGGACGGCTTCAGCTTGTGCGCGTGCTTGTACGGCGGCTAGGCTGATTGTTGACGAGCCCGATCGTCGTGACCTCGAAGAAACGCTTGAGTGGGCCGATAGAGAGTGCTGCGACATTACCTCTTGTAAGCGGTCGCGTTCTCGTTCTGAAGCCTCACGTAATTTGTCGCTCACAGTCACATAACGATCTGCGTCGATTGCTTTCTGAAGTTCCAATTCCTCCTGGGTTTCAGATCTGCTCGTTTTGGCGAGGAAGGTAGAGTATCTGGCTGCGACGTGTTCGTAGCGCTCATAGCTTGCGCGAAGCTGCGTTGCGGCGTTGTTAACGTCTTCCTCTTTTGCACATGACACTTTGAAAATAGCTGTCTCCACGTTCTTCCAGGCAGCGTCTATTCTCCGGCAGTGCTCTTCGCGGCTCGTTTCATACGTTTCTTTGGCTTTCATGGAAAACGTAGTTGCTCTTTGTGGTCGAATATTTGCCGTGGAAGCTTCATGCTCAGCTGTCATAATTTGAGACGTTTCAGGCGTCAGCTTGTCCTGATCCATTTTGGCGTGCGTGCTTCACGACGTATCTCACTCAAAGCGGACGTATGCCGTGAAGCCTGCTAAGCTGCGCGATGAAATTTGAAACGAGCCCACCTTGTCGTTGCCCTGTGTGCCGTCAGCTGCTCAACTTGTAGGCGATGCCGTGTCCTTGCAGTAGGCGAATGTCATGGTCAAACCGGAGGTCTTGCCGTGCGACGTATTCCACTGCAGCGGATGTTGAGTTGGCGGCCGATGGCAGTCGACTTCACTTTTTTACTATGCTGGCCTCGCGGATCGCACTTGACGGGATCAAAGCGTCCACTGTCCAGCTAGATAACGGGTCGAACGCAATTGAACATTTAAAACAAACTTTAATTACACTGAGAAGGTCAAAAAAGCAAGTTAAAAATACACAAAACGTTCAGTTTTAGCCCCGTAAAAAAGTGGTCCGGTCTCTAGGGCTGGTGGGGCGAGTCTGCCCGTCCCGCGCTTTTCCAACTGCGGTTTCCATCCCCGTCGCCGCCCCCAGGCACGGGAAACAACAGCCGACACCCCGAAGCGTCGTCACTGGTTCACATTCAGGAACCGAACGGAGGGAGCGGGTCCTTTCTCTCGCGCACAGCTTGGAGTCCGCGGGGGGCCAGTGAAAGAGAAAGCCATAAAAGTAAGGAAGGCTCGCTTCCCTCTTGAAAGAAAAGTCTGGCCGTGCATTCGCGATGCGCACAGAACAGACACCATCTTTGACAGTGAGTTCGTTCCCACTGGCTACAGTTCGTATCGAAAAGACCGTGATGGTAGAGGTGGGGGTGTTTGCATACTTTTTAAATCATCCTTGCGAATTTTTTTAATGCCTGGAATACCCAATGTAGAGTGTATTTTTTGTACAGCTTACCATGCAAATGTTAAATATGTTATTGCAGCAATATACCGATCCCCTAATTCTACCACTGCCGTATTTGACGAGTTAGGGAATTTTTGTATGCGAATGTAAAACCCGGTAATCGTATTATATTAGCAGGAGATTTTAATTTGCCTAATGGCGACTGGCAAACATTCTCACTTAAAAAGCATGACCCTCTAGGGGAAGCTATGCTGGACATTGCTTTTTCTTTTGACTTATTGCAAATTGTGGAACAAAACACACGAATTCAAGGCAGTTCTCAGTCAATGCTTGACCTTTTTTTTGTCAGCGGATCCATTAGTGCCAAAACGAATTGTGAGATAGTACCTGGCATATCGGATCACGAGGCTGTACTACTCATCGTTAAAGACACCGTGTTAGATAAAAAATCTGAATGTTCATCTTACGGAAATTTCTCTCGAGCCGATGATGTATCAATTATCGATATACTTTCGCTAAATTTCGACGACTTTTCAAGTAGCATGGAAGACGTAGTGTCGTTGTGGTGCAGGTTTAAAAAAATAGTTAAAGAGTGCATTGATCGCTTTGTCCCGTTGTCGACTAAAAAGAAAAATCGCAATAATCCCTGGATCTCCCGCGAGACATTGAGGCTCCAAAGGAAACTGAAACGTGTAAAGAAACAATTTAAAATCGAAAACAAGCAGTCGGTAAAACAAAAGATCGACGACATTTCTTCTCAGCTCAAAAGTCAAGTGTACGCCGATAAACAACGCTACTATGGTGAATCGCTACCAAGTTTCATAACCACGGCTCCAGAGAAATTTTGGCGTTCTATTTCTCCGACCTCCCAGGAATGTGATTTATTTCATGTTGATGGTAAGGCAGTTCACGGAAGCAAAGAAATAGCAAATGCGTTTAACAAACACTTTAAGTCCGTCTATACAAATGATAATGATGTAATACCACCTTTCGAAATGTGTGTGCCGCCTATACCCGATGTTCAAATAAGCGAACCAGGTATACTCAACATGCTTTTACAATTGAACACTAAAAAATCTTCTGGCCCGGACAACATTCCAAACACATTTTTAAAACGGTATGCAGAATGGACATCAAAGTACTTGCACATTCTGTTCACAAGGTCATTGTGCGAGGGACAAGTACCGAGTGACTGGAGGACAGCCAGAGTGAAGCCAATACATAAAACAGGAAAAAAGCACTGCATTCAAAACTACCGTCCAATTTCTTTAACATCTACAGTATGTAAACTTTTGGAACACATAATCCATAATCATATCTCAGAATTCTTGGAAAACAATAATGTACTAACAAAGCATCAACACGGATTCAGAAAAGGCTACTCTACAATTACCCAACTAGTTTTAACAGTGCACGACTTTGCGAAAGCAATTAACAATGGGAAACAAATAGATGCTATTTTCATGGACATTTCAAAGGCTTTCGACAGGGTCTCTCACAAAAAACTACTTTACAAATTGAGCAAGATACTGAAAAACTCCAGACTAATTAATTGGCTTACAGCATACGTTGATAGCAGAGAACAATTTGTTGTTTTTAATAATCTAGCTTCTGAACGACTTCCGGTGGGCTCTGGTGTTCCGCAGGGCTCGGTCCTTGGACCTCTCTTGTTCCTTTTGTTCATTAATGATATGCTGCATGGTATTCTTGTTATGGCTAAGCTTTATGCAGATGACTGTGTATTGTACTCGGAGATAGACAATGTTACTGACCAGGAGTTGCTGAATGATGCTTTTCGACAAATTGTCGACTGGTGCGCTGCCTGGCAAATGTCAATTAATTTCGAGAAAACAGTTTTTATGTCCATCTCACATAAGAAACATAAACTAACGTTTCCATATGGTATTACTAACATAAATATTTCCGAAGTAACACATTATAAGTATCTAGGACTCTGGATCACAAATGACCTCACTTGGGCTAAGCACCTTGAATATGTAGTATCTAATGCTAACCGCAAGCTTTATTTTTTAAGAAGGGCTTTGAAACTTTCTACTCCCACTGCACGCCTACTCGCATATAAAGCTGTAGTTTTACCGATGCTAGACTATGCATGTGTAATTTTGGACCCTTTTACTAAAACTGGCACTAACAAGATAGAAATGGTGCAAAGAAAAGCAGCTCGTTTCATTTATAACAACTTCGGACGCACTTCAGTGACATACCTCTTAACAAAAGCAAACCTGCCACCATTAATGCAAAGGAATCGTGTATCACGACTAAAATTTCTTTTTCAACTTATTAACGGTCATTATAAGACAGATCTCACGGGAATAATTACTTTTTCATCTGGTTATGCTACTAGACAGCGACATAGCCGAACAATAACCCCATTTAGTACACGTAATAATTGTTTTAAGTATTCTTTCTTTCCTCGAACAATCGTTGAATGGAATCATCTAACCAATGACCAAGTTTTAAAATCATCCCTTTCGGCGTTTGTTTCAAGTATTGAGTAACAATTTGTTTTCTTGCTGTGCCACTGCTATGTTTAAGCTCCGTTAACCTGACTTGTATTGTTTTCTTTGCCTATACTATAGTATTCTTACATATGTATTGTTTCCCACCCTGCTAAAATCCCCAATGGGGATTGCAGTATTGATAAATAAATAAAATAAATAAAATACCGAAGATAGGGCAATAGTGGCCCGACCCGCGGCGGAGGTGAAGCAGGCGTTCAGCCCTCCCCATACGGCGGCCGATCCCGAAGATAGTGCAATAGTGGCCCGACCCGCGGCGTAGGTGAAGCAGGCGTTCAGCCCTCCCCATACGGGGGCCGATCCCGAAGATAGTGCAATAGTGGCCCGACCCGCGGCGGAGGTGAAGCAGGCGTTCAGCCCTCCCCATACGGGGGCCGATCCCGAAGATAGTGCAATAGCCCCGACCCGTGGCGGAGGTAAAGCAGGCGTTAAGCCCTCCCCGTACGGGGGCCGATCCCGAAGATAGTGCAATAGTGGCCCGACCCGTGGCGGAGGTGAAGCAGGCGTTCAGCCCTCCCCATACGGCGGCCGATCCCGAAGATAGTGCAATAGTGGCCCGACCCGCGGCGGAAGTAAAGCAGGCGTTAAGCCCTCCCCATACGGAGGCCGATCCCGAAGATAGTGCAATAGTGGCCCGACCCGCGGCGGAGGTGAAGCAGGCGTTCAGCCCTCCCCATACGGCGGCCGATCCCGAAGATAGTGCAATAGTGGCCCGACCCGCGGCGTAGGTGAAGCAGGCGTTCAGCCCTCCCCATACGGGGGCCGATACCGAAGATAGTGAAATAGTGGCCCGACCCGCGGCGGAGGTGAAGCAGGCGTTCAGCCCTCCCCATACGGGGGCCGATACCGAAGATAGTGAAATAGTGGCCCGACCCGCGGCGGAGGTGAAGCAGGCGTTCAGCCCTCCCCATACGGGGGCCGATCCCGAAGATAGTGCAATAGTGGCCCGACCCGCGGCGGAGGTGAAGCAGGCGTTCAGCCCTCCCCATACGGGGGCCGATCCCGAAGATAGTGCAATAGGCGCGACCCGTGGCGCAGGTAAAGCAGGCGTTAAGCCCTCCCCATACGGGGGCCGATCCCGAAGATAGTGCAATAGTGGCCCGACCCGCGGCGGAGGTGAAGCAGGCGTTAAGTCCTCCCCATACGGGGCCGATCCTGATGATTTATTTATTTATTTATTTATTTATTAAGTACTGCTAGCCCGAATTCCAGACCTTAAGCAGGAGTGGGTTACACTTTGGTACAAATGTACCTGAACAACAAAAACAGCACACATACAAGCAAATGAAGCTGAAGAAAAGCGACTGGTGTGTCAAGTACGGCACTGAATTATATAATTTCAAATGGTAAAATAGTAGATATATGAAGACATTTCATATCGCAATGGTAGAAATATGAACGCACATCAAGACACATTAGACAAGAGCGTTGCTCAACAATTGGCAATGTGAAAAAAAAACATGAAAAGAAAGTATTTGGTTAGATGCGTTAGACATGTCATTGCGATGCACAATATGAAGAAAACATAACTGTAAAAACATCAAAATAAATAAAAGCAGGATTTAAGCGCGATGCTTTCATGAAACGTTGCTAGACCATTGGTGATAAGATACTATCATTTCACATTTTGAAGTGAGGCAGTGAAAGCGGCAACAGAAGAGCTCTCGATTACTTCTCTGGGCAAACGATTCCAATCACGGATGGTACGGGGGAAGAAAGAATTCATGTAAGCGTTAGTTCTGCAATAAATTTCGCTAACTTTTTTTTGAATGGAAAGAACGAGTGGGACGCTGCGTAAGAAGTTTCAAGTACGTGCTTTTGTCGATTCCAAGGTTATCATTGTATATCATGTAGAATGTTTTTAGCCTTTCGCGGTACCGTGGTTCTTGTAGGGATTCTAGATTTGCAGAAATTATTAGAGCAGTTGGCGATGTTTTGCTGCTGTACGAATTAAAAATGAATCTAGCTGCCTTTCGCTGAATGTTTTCTAGTTTCCTTATATTTGTATTTGTTTGCGGATCCCATACTGCCGCAGCGTATTCGAGTGTTGGCCTTATATACGTTTTATAGGCCAAAAGTTTTACATCGCTTGAAGCTTTGGGAAGTGTTCGCCGTAAGTAGCCTAGTTGTCTCGTGGCTTTCTTGTGTATGTATGTGACGTGATCATTCCATCGAAGATCAGATGTAATAGTTACCCCTAGGTTTTTTGTAACTTGAAACTACAGACAGATTGTTACCGCCGATACTATAAGTGAAAGTGAGTAGATTCATCTTACGCGTAAGTCTCATTGCTACCCATTTGCTGTGGTTTATTTGCATCTGCCACGAAGTACACCAGTTTGTAATCTGTGCTAAAGATTTGTTAAGAGAAACCTGGTCATCAGAACTGTGGATTTCGTTATATAGGATGCAATCATCCGCAAATAAGCGGATTTTTACCGGTATGTCTTGAGCAATGGTGTTTATGAAGATCAAAAAAATAACGGCCAAGAACAGAACCTTGTGGGATACCTAAATGAACGTAGGCAGAATCTGAACTGACATCGTCGATGGACACTGATTGCTGCCTAAAAGACAAGTATGCTGCGATCCATGCAAGGAGGGAATCGTTTTTAAGTAGAGGTCTTAGCTTCAAAAGAAGTTTAGGATGCGATACATGGTCAAAAGCTCTCTCGAAGTCGAGGAATGGGATGTTAACCTGACCAGATTTATCCAACGCTGCGGCAAGGTTGTTATTGCTCTAGTAGTGTCGTTTTTGTAGAAACTCCTCGTCGGAAACCATGCTGGCGACTATCGATTATATTATTATCTTCAGTGAAGCTGGAAATGTATTTAAAAATAATGTGTTCGAATACTTCTGCACAAATACAGAGAAGAGAAATTGGTCTATAAGAGGTAACAATAGATGGATCACCTTTTTTCAGTATTACAGTTATACTGGCGCATTTCCAATCACTGGGAATTTCGTTGTGTGACAGTGATTTCCTAACTATTAAACATAAGAATTTTGCGCACAACTCAGCATATCGGTGTAGGAAAGCGTTAGCGATTCCTCCGTCTATCCCAGATGACTTTTTGACGTCTAGTTAAAGTAAAATTGATAGTATTCCCTCCTCACTGATAGTGATGTCATCGATTGGTGGTACTTCTTCAAGCGTCAAAAAATGTGGGACGATACCATCGTCGTCAGTGAACACCGAGCAGAAGTAGTTGTTAAGCGCATCAGCCATTTCCCTCTTATCAGTTTTAGCCATACCATTAATACGGGGAATCGCGATAGATTTTTTTTCCTTCAGAGGTTGGTGTCGCCAGAATTTTTCCGGGGATGTAATAATAATATATGGGGTTTTACGTGCCAAAACCACTTTCTGATTATGAGGCACGCCGTAGTGGGGGACTCCGGAAATTTTGACCACCTGGGGTTCTTTAACGTGCACCTAAATCTAAGTACACGGGTGTTTTCGCATTTCGCCCCCATCGAAATGCGGCCGCCGTGGCCGGGATTCGATCCCGCGACCTCGTGCTCAGCAGCCTAACACCATAGCCACTGAGCCACCACGGCGGGTTCCGGGGATGTAGAAAGAAAACGTTTTGAGGACACATCTTGATAATAGTGCAATGCCGGGCCGACCCGCGGCGGAGGTGCAGTTCGCCATTAGGGGCCCACATACAAAGCGTCGTTGGTCATCCTTCTTCACAGAGTGAAGGGGCACTCAGATTTTTTTTTTCCATATGTTGCAGCACGAAAAGACCGACCGCGCCAAAAGGCTATAGCTTGAGATAGTGTAAATATATAGCGTCCCTCCAAGCAAAACGTTACATTTGAAATACGAGGGCATGTGTCACATAAAACACGCAAAAATACACGTTTCCGATGCGGAAACTGCAAAAACCGCCACAATTACTGCTCGCCAGAAATGATGCGCCACCCAGAATGTTAATAAGCAGCGTGGCTCCTTGGCATGAACTTCGAGATAAGGCGGTGGAAATTTCAGGGGCGGTAAGCTGGAATTTGTGTCACATCAGCTAAACACCCGATGCACGCTTTGTCTGATAGGGTGCTATTTAAAGGTTGATATAAGAAAGAGCGACACCTACTAGCCCAATAGCTTTGCCACGATTTCTTGAGTAGTACACACACTATAACCAATTTAGTCAATGTGAAATTTGCTGCAGTTTATTTATTTATTTATTTATTTATTTATTTATTTATTTATTTATTTCATACAACGTTACAAATAGGAGTGGTGACTAAAAATACAAAATCAGAAAAGCAGCAAATATACATATAAAATTAGAATATACAGAGAACCAATTCATAAAAAAAAAGCTGGAACAAAAGTAAGTCTAATTTACACAGTTAGCTGGTATGCAAAAATAAAAATAAGTAAGCACTATACCATTAATACGGAAAAGCTGCCAGTGACTTTAGCATACACTAAAGAGGAAGGCGAGAGCCAGCGTGATAACGAGGCATTTAATAAATTGCTTTGACAGTCGAATTCAAATGGGCTGCTAGTTCCTATTACCTGTTTTCTCTTTACTTATTTTCTTTTTCGGTCGCCTACACATAGCCAATGGTTCTGCGTGGTTAATGGCAGGTTAGAACTTCGTTGTAAGTCCGTGAAGACCAATAAGACACTTAGCATGCAGGTTCACTTAATGAATTTTTTTTTTGTTCTAGCACTTCAATCGAAAAGTGTAGGTACATGAGGCTTGTGTATATGGTGCCTTCCAGTTTCTCGTATCGCGGGCACCATGAGAGGAAGACGAAAAAGAAACTTCCTCAAACGTCGTAAGACACGTGTACATTGCTCGGCAAATACGAACAAAACCGGGGAAGCTACACGCAAACACTTTCGTGGCCACACTGATTATGTAGAAGGGTGTTCATTCAATGCTAACAGAGATGATCGAGCTCTTTTATTCATCAAGAAATTGATGGCTTACTGGCGCGTGCGCTTAAATTTTCGTGCGATAACGCCGGACCGTTGTCGTATTTCTCGACCCGTGAGCCATCTATGGCTTTGGCCTTAAAAATAAGCTGATAGAGACACGAGTCTTATTCATACAACTTTGCATAATTAAGACGTTTTTCAACTAGTTATGGTTTTGAATCATTGCAATTTCCGCAGGGAGGTGACGAGATTTGACCGGAACTGCAGAGGAACCTTCCTTAAGGCCCGATTTCGAGAACTTAATTATTACAATTTATAAAGCTCATATTTCAGTTTCAATCTGTTTTTTTTTCACCAGATCGTACTGAATATTGTACGCAATAACAACCAGCAACTTCCACATTCGCCTTATCATTCGCCTCTGTCACACGGTGCGATTAAATCTGCACATGCCCATAATCTGACGCAGCTGTGGTGCGAGCAACTGTGCAATGTCTAGATACATCTTGAAGGATCAGTCATGCGCAATGTATTACGTGTGTGCCTCAGATAATCGCGACGCTCAAGGCGTCACATAAAATAATGTACACACTCCCTGAATCAGCATTTCTTTTTCCCTATTGGGGAAACAGGAAAGCGCCAGCAGCCACAGAAACGACAGGCTGCATCACGAGCACTCGGACTTCGTGCTACGTAATGCGCGCTGCATGTGATGAGACGCTGGTGAACTAACTGTCAGTGGTAATGTGAGCACCTCGCAAATGGCCATCGGAAGGGTTTAATTGAAGATCGATGAATAGACAGGGACTGTAAGCGGAACGTTAATGTTTATTACTGCCCCTTGTCGGACAATTGATTTTTAATTTCAGAGCCAACTAACCCGTAAGGTGCGTTTGTTCCAAAAGCCAGCAAATTCGATAATTTCTCAGGTGTTACTTCTAGCCTTCGTGTTTACGTAATCGGCAAGGCAGCAGTTCAGCACTTTACCTTTTTTTTTCTTTTTCTTTCTTTTCTTACAGTCGCCCTAGGATTGCTGTCGCTATATTTGCACTGCTATCGCTGATAGGGTGCTCGATTGCAACGTGGCAAGTGGCCGGTAACGACATGACACCTTTCATGGTCGTGGTGACAGAGTCGCTATCGTGAGTACGAACTATTTTCTGTTTTCATTTCGCTTGTAGCCCAAAATCTTGTTTATTTTTGGGCTTAAAAGTGCAAGGACGGCTTGTACGCACATTTAATAATGAAAATAGTAACCGATTTAAGAACGCGTTCATAAATGTTCCAAAGACAACGCCTAGTCCGCATAAGAACGCGTTCTTAAATTCGTTATAATTTTGTTAATAAATGTTCGTGCAAGCCGCCCCAAAAACTGCGCATTAGGTTGTGAGGGAATATTGATGGGGCCCGGAATATATTTTGACCCCCTGGCGCTTCAGCTATGTAATGCAGCATTTTTTGAATTCCTTCTTTAGTTATGTTTTGAACACCTGCTGCCGATGCCTCACTCACATTTGTTCGTCACTCTTGAACGTTTTACACTTAGTAAAAAAAAAGTGGAAACGAAGACCTAAGCCCACACACCTCATGGCGATTGCATCTACAATCGCAGTTGAATGTACAACATGCCCCAGGTGAAGTGCACATGCCTCATGTGAAGCGTAGACGAAGGCAATTAAGGTGATTCATATGATGGATTCATCAAGAACGTAAACTTTAGTCTTCTGACTGAAGTGCCAAAAGAATGCCGCTTTGTTATTAGAAACAGCACTTGTTTAGGTATGAGTTATGATATGCGGTAGCGAGTTCACGCGCATGCAACTATGTCAGTGCGAATCTAAACACTGTAGAGGTGATACACTGGAAGACAGGTGTGAAATGATCGACCGTGTTCCAGCCAGCAGCGTCTCAGACTTCAGTCGACGATTCGATCTCAGACTGGAGCCGACTGCTGTCCTGGCGTTCACGAGTCACCGTCAGGACCACAGTCGAAACATTTTTGTTCTATTAATCTTTACCATCTCACTGTGAGTGGCAGTTCTATGCAGCCAATAACTGGGGAAATGCTTCGCACCAGTGTATGTAGAAAAAGAATACGCGAAAGTCGTAGATGCCATTCACGAAGACTTAGTAAATATCTGCTGACACGTTCCATTTTCACGCACACTGAACGGTGTGATATAATGCTGATGACGTCTGCTAACATATTACAAAAGCATTTAAAAATTATACTATCGTAGTGTTCTATTCTGTAGTCAATAGAGCATAGAGAGCTTATACTTCTGAAGTTAGGTCACAGTACAAACTAATTATCATGTTATTTTCAATATACTCGTATTTAGAACTGCCTTCAAATACTGTATGAAAAAATCTGCTAAAATCTGTTGCTAATAAGTTTTTTTTATATATTCCTGATCTTCCGCCATTTTCACGCACTGTATTATTACGTGGAGTGTGATGGCAGAAAAATGTTCGTTTGCTCATGAGAGAAAGAGACTGAAGCATTCTGTCTTGCTTTTAATCCTCAGTATGAAAAACTACGGCACATATCTTCTTACAGTGAAAGTCGATGTGAATGCGATTAGCACTGAAGCAATGTATAGCGACACGCCGTATTGCCAACGCCGAAGCATGTATGCAGCCGGGCTACTCACTCACGCTTCCTACTGGACACGCTGCGCAATCTAGCGACGTTGATGTAAGGACGGTGCATGGCGCGGATTCACTTCCGTCGAGTTTTAAAGAAATTTTAAAAATCATTTTTCTCATTGCAGAGCGACAAGTGCCAAGTGGCACATACCTAGCTACCAAATCAGACCTCAAAGAGTTTTATTGAAGAGCTGCACACACCGACTGTAATGCGCCCAACGACCGAAGTTGGCATCAAAGAGCTTAGTTAAGTCAGTACTTGGAGTCGAAGCCAAAAGGTTCATTTAAGAGCGCTACAACCCTGTGCCGCAAATTCGGTGCCACATCCCCAGTGACCCATGTCGTCGTCAAAAAGAGTCGTTGAAGAGCGACATATATAGTTGCAGAGTGCCACATACTCAGTGATCCAAGTTGGTCCGGCTGTTGGTTTCGAACTCTTGCCTCGTAGTACAAAATTATGCCTGCGGCCTTTCTGACGGTAGTGTTGCCAGGTGGTGGGAACGGGCACGGGCAACGTGCCTAATCTGCACTCTCAACACTTTCACCGCAATGTGTGTTTGTATAGGTTGGTCCCGGGCAATCAAAATAGTCGCTGCTGTCGATGTGCATTTTGGCAAACCAAGACAAACCCTAAGAGCATATTACACCTATTACACCCTATTACACCTGACTTCCATCAGGCTTCACCCCAGCAACTAAGCCATCGATTCCTCCATGGTGTTTGGCTCGACCCGCAGTGCACCTCACCGTACGAGGAATCAGGAAAAAATCTGAGCTGTTATCACCTGCTCTTAAACAACTAACTCTGCTCCTTTTGCACGAGAGGTACGCCGAACACGTACATATTTATACTGATGGATCGGCAACTCTCCAGTGTTACTCTGGAGCCGCGGTCTTCCCAGCGAAAGCCACCACCATCAGTTTCAAGACATGTCACCCAACCACTCCGATGGCTGCGGAACTTGCAGCTCTTCGCGCTGCACTTCGTCGTCAGCCAAGAACAACCTCGCAGATGGTCAATATTCAGTGACTCGAAGGTAGCACTACAATCTTTGCTATCAGCCTTGCGGCGTGGACCACACGAACTACTGGTATTTGAGATTAGAGAGTTAATCCATGCCTTGACTGAGAAAGGACACCACGTGACATTTCAGTGGCTTCCAAGTCACTGCGGAGTCATAGGGAACGAACACGCCGATAACGCTGCTCGGTCGGCTCTTCAAGGGGACGAAGAGGAGCCGATACTGTTATCACGGACCCATGCCGCTAGAAAGCTTCGAATTCTCAGCCATGACGTCACGTTCTCCTTGTGGAATGCAGGAAGTTTTGAAAACAACCGGCTGCCCAACCTAGACTCTTCTCTATGCCTTTGCATTCCAGCTGGACTCTGCCGTCGTGAACATACCGTGCTTTGTCGAATATGGCTGGGGGAGGCGTTCACCAAGTCTTTTGCTTTCCGAATCGTATGGGCCGACGACGCCTCGCGTGATGACTGTGGTGACGAGGAGACTCTTCAACACCGTCTTTGTGAGTGTCCTCGCTATAATTTACAGAGACGATCACTACCAATCGTGATTGCGCGCTTTGACCGAAGTCTTCTCACAGAGGAACTTATTTGAAGATGCCGCCATCACAAGCCATTGCAGCAGAGGGCGACGAGGGCACTGTTGCTGTTTTTGAGGGTGACAGAATTGGACAAGCGGCTGTAGCCTGAACAGATGTTTATAGTGCTGCAAGTACTACTGTGTTGTGCGGTGGCAGTATGCGGTGACAGTAACCGACTGTGATTGTATGTCTAAGCTCCTTTCTTTCTTTATCTCTACTTTGTTATCACTTTACCTCCCCCTACCCTCTCTCCCCAGCGTAGGGTAGCAAACCGGATCTTCCCCTCTGGTTAACCTCTTTGCCTTTCCCCTTTCCTTTGTCTGTCTCTCTCTCTCTCTGTTGCCTTAGCACAGCAGCTCCGTGTGCTACCCATTCCACCATGTCTACCATTCTACCAGGTCACACAGGTTGGTGGGCAATCGGTTAGACACATAGCTGACAGGTCGCCCCTGAAAACTGCGTGAAGTACACAAAGAATTCCCATTGCATTATATGAACTTATAAGAATATTGAGATATTGATACCTTTGATTTCCATACAGTCCGCCTGATTGTAGATAACATGATTCGAGGTGTGGGTCGTTCAACGATCCCATAGAGCCGTTGCTTTTCTGACCTGGCGCTTTTATGAAGTTAGGCGAAAACAATGTTAAAAATTATGGGGATTTTACGTGCCAAAACCAGGATGTCATTATGAGGAACGCCGTAGTGGGGGAGTCTGGAAATTCGCACCACCTGGGGTTCTTTAACGTGCACCGAAATCTAATTGCACCAGTGTTGTAGTATTGCGCCCATATGGAAGTGAGGCCACCGTGGCCGGGATTCAATCCCGCGACCTCGTGCTTAACAACCCGACACCATAGCCAATAAGCAACCACAGCGATTACGCGAAAACAGTGTATCGGGTGCTTGAACGACCACGTCTGGAAATTTAAGTAAAATTCCCCCATTTCACCGTAAACGTGAGAACAAACATGTCAAGAATGGTGTTGCTGTAAGAATTACAATGAACGCACCTTTACTCTTCAGCAATGACAGGCTTAATTTCCGCATGTGCCACTTACTTTCTAGGGCAATTAATTTAAACTTATGTAGTGAGTTTCATTAAAAAGATCATCAAATACTATCTAAATTCCTGCAGTGCACGGGCACGAATACTGCGCCGTCAAAAAAAAAGCAATTTATATTTACAGCGCCATTCTGACGTATCGTTTAATGTTGATAGTACGTTCGTGTCTGTTCCGCAGAAGAATTTGTTCTAAGCAGACTTCATGCGCATAAATCTTCTGCCACTTAAATGTATTTCCAGAATGGCCAGTGTTCGGACACCCGTTACGCATGAGAGCGATATGTATGAGAACTAAGCGACCGCTGCGGTGATTGCCGATCATGGATGTCCCTGACGTAGGAGGAGCTTGATAATACCGGCCCCGAACCTCAAAGATTACATGCTCATACATAAATCGTACGTGTCACCTCTGCAGTGATCATCAACCAAAGGTCTTTGTGTATTCTTGGCGCGCCGTTATTAACTCGGAGTCGTTTATAATAAGAACCGCCGGTGACTTCAACCACCTCCCTGCCCTTATCACTGCCGTCCGCGAGCTGTTCTTAAAATTCGCGTATGCATATATTGGCTCTTCCCTTTGCTTTCTGTGGAGTACTCGGAAGCTAGATAAAGCGGTGATCAGGATAAATTATCAATGAACCAATAAACTTTTAACACCTTCGTTGAAACACCTGGCATATGCAGCTCATTTATTGGAATGCATCATTCAATGCTGAAAATAATTTTTTTTCTAATATTTTCTTTATTTTTCCTCTCTATTCTTGCAGAACATTATTGAGGACTGGTTACCGCTACTACTACTACCCGTTCTACCATGCCGTGTGCTATTTTTCCGGGTGCATCACGTTTTTCTTGGTTGCAAGGTTCAGGGAAAGAAAGATGCCTAAGGTGAGTTTGATATCAGATCGAGTACCGTACTTTTCCTTTGTAACGGGCAATGAATGGCGTAAAAAAGTAATTGTGCTAATGCATAAATGACTCTTAGAGTTCATATAAACATAAAATGACCTTGTGTACTAATGTGAGAGACTTCAAAGGAGTAATCCAGAATCCAGCTAAAGCGAGTGTGAAAGTATTGAGAGTCTAAGGAAAAGGCAAAAAAAATATAAAGCCAGTGATTTATTCACCATGCGTCGAGTACAGCTAAAGCTTACTCGTCAGTGCCCCGGTAGTTCATAACAGTGCAACTGCTTTCATAGGCTATCGCCGCTCGCCAATGCCACAATTTGCGTGCCTCGCAGAGTTTCACACGAAGGTTACTGGAGAAAAATATGGAGCTGCAATTAATCGTTTAGCTCCCATGGGAATCGTGGACCATAGGTCATTCTTCCTACAATTTGAAATGAATTATTTCACTTAAGCAGACGCTGCAGCATCTTGCCTTCCCCTTAGGGATTCAAATGCTTTCGTGTTAGTTTCACAACCTTTTTTTTTAGTAATTCGACCTTCAACGTTCGGGATAACTTATGCTGCGTGATTTTAGTGCCCAAATAAATCAAGATATTTCTGCAGTATCAGAATTGCTTGCAGTTGGGTCACGTAGCAGATATTTGTATGACAGTGGCGGTATGTTCAAGCAGTGCTCAACCCCACATGATGGTATTTTACCAAACGACTGTAATGACGCGCCCAAACTGCAGGCACCACACCAAAAGATATCCCTGGAATCGGGAAGATGCGGGGTGTTTGTTAGCAGATTGTAAGTGATGGCTCCACGCGCTGGCACGCCACTACTTCTAGGAGAAAATGACCCACCCGCCTCCGACGTTCCTCCAAGGACGTCTCACAACACCTTCCTATAAACGGGATGTCTCACCACGTCGTATTCTCATTTGCAGCGAGATATTACTAATTCCAGTTAGATTACTTTTTCCTGTCTCCTCCCTAAGGAAGAAATGTTTGAAAGTTTCATGGTGTCTCAGAATAAAAACATTAATTAAACTGTGATTGCACCTGACACGCAGATCCACCTTCTCTGCCATGGTGGTAACGGAAAGCTCAATTTATTTAATATTGTAACTGAACAGAGAAGCTCGGAGCACATCTCAACGGAATAAGTCCATGCCATTTTCTGATTAAAAGCAACACCTCAAAAGCAAACTGAATCTGCTTGCTTAAGAGGAGTATTTCGGAAGGTGGAATTAGGTTTAGCGACAAATATCTTTTTTCCTTGCTGAATAAGAGTAGCAACCTGGACGAGTTCCTTGTGTACACATGTATTATGGGTGAATGATATTCGTTTTTAACCCTTGTTCAATTCAGCCACACATTTGTATCCTTCATCATGGAGCCTTTATTAGATCCAGTGAATAAAACCATGGTGTTAGAGTGAATAAAACGCTTGTTTAACTTGCTTGCATTAAAAGACCCATCGACGATTACGATACTGCCTAATGTGAAATTTGCGTGCATCTCTATAGACCCTTTCCTCCGCTTTGTGTGTTGAGGACCCCAGACAACTTGCCATCCTGCATTTTTGGCGGTTAAGTTAGCCAAGAAAAAAAAAATGTGGGCAGTTTGCACTAGCGGTGCAAGGCTGGGTCATAGCTCAGCTAGTTCTGGCTTTGCCTAAGTATTGCTAGGTTTTTTTCAAGTTTTGCAATGTTATGCATGGCTCGGGTAGGTTCATACTAAGTTCATGTTGCTAGGTTTTGCTAAGTTTTGCGAAGTTATGCATGGCTTGGTTAGGCGCATACGAATCATTGCTACGTTTTGCTAAGTCTTACGAAGTTATGCATGGCGCAACTATGCTCATAGTGATTGGCTAACTTTCGCGAAGTAGTTGCGAAACCATACACGGCCACTCCGGTAAGCCACACAAGCCGCAGCATGTTACATGCATACAAGCCACAGTACATGCATCACAATTTATGATGTACAGTGCTTCATTGCCAGTCGTCATCATCGTCGATCGGGTCCTCGCCCTCCGACCATCGTTGTGGTTGGTGGCGTCGGGGAAGGCTTCGCGAAGCACTTGCAAGGCAGTGCTTCGCTAGGTTCTGTTCTGCTCAGTTCTGTTCTTAGCGAAGTTCTGCTTCGCAAAGCTCTTAGTTCAAAGTTCCGCGCCGAGCTCACCATGGAGAGATTCACGTAGAACCAGAGCCGGTCACAGACGCGGCAGCATATGCCCGATCTCTCTGCCGAGGTAGTCGCGCTGGAAGCGGCCGTTCGCACCTCCCATGGATTTGCGGGCTTGGCGTTGGAAGTGCTCGGTGACGCGCAGGCCCGGAACCGATTCCCGGCGGCGCCGAGCATTCAGTCGGCAGCGTTCGTTGTCTCTTGCCCGAAACTCTGGATCCTCGTCTCAGCGACGGCATTTGCCGGCGGCGGCCTCGGCCCGATGGGCAGGATCAGCTCTCCTTCTTCGATCGTAGTCCCCCTGAGCCACGCGCCATACTTCCTTGCAGGTCACAGACGCGACAGGTGTGCCCAAACTCCATGCCCAGAAATTCGTGCTGGAATCGGCCGTTCGCACCCGCCGTTTCTCGGCGGCCTTGACGCTGGAAGTTTTCGAGCAATCGCAGGCCGCGATCGCTTTCTCGGCAACGTCGAGTGTTCAGGGGCCGACTCTCGTTTTCCCTGGACTAAACTCGAAATCCTCGACTCGGCGCCGCCTTTTCCCAGCCGCAGCTTCGGCGTGGTGTTACGGATCAGCTCGGCGGCAACCCATCACTCCTCGCTTGGCAGTATGGCGCTTTTCCTGGTAAGCCGCTTTTGCGTCGGGCGTCCGGACTTTTTGCGGTTTTCCAATGGCAGCAGCACGTAGAGCGCAGAGTAGAGGAGGCAAGAGGTGTGCCGCCGCGCTGGCTCGAGATTCTACTCGCCTGTAATGTCACTACTCCGCCCTACGCGCGTGGGGTGCGAGGAGGTTACGGGGCTCGATGCACTCGCAGGTGGTTGCTAGGCAACGTGAGGGGGCGCAGAGCATGGCTGAGTTTTCTGGTAACGCTCCGCGGCAGAACGAAAGCTGAAACAGCTATTCTGTTAAAAGAAGTATTTTTTGGCACAGTACACTATAGGCACATATTCTTGATGTGTTCAGATAAAAAGAATGTACGCCATGCGTCGAGCTCATGAATGGACTATTGTTTGAGGTACTTCACAACAAAATGCACTTGTCGAACACTCCAACTGTACAGCAGATCTGGTGCCAGCTGAAGAGTCATATAAGTTTAACAGCTATAAGCTGCAGTTGCCGCGATGCTTATGCAAGCATAATCTTTACCGGGAAACACCTGCAGCGAACACTATGTGAGAAGGCGAGCTTTCTGGTTCTTTCTTTTTGCATTCTCCTGCTAGGCCGACGCCGCCGCTAACGTGGAAGAAGGCGAGCTGTTCGTTTTTCTCCCTCCTGTTCCCGATCCTCCCACCCACGATCACCTGGAGGTCCAGGAGTGATCATCACAAATAATCGTGAACATATACGAAGGGTATCTCATATGCTTGTGATGACAAAGCAATTATATAAATATGAAATACATATTTGAAAATACACTTTTCTGTTATTGGCAATGTATATATAAAAAACATCCCTTGGATCTCTCTCCGTTCACCCAAACACTGCGACATGTATACGAAGTGTGCTCCGCAGGACAAAAAACGTTTCGTGTTGTTTGGCTTCCCGAAGAGTTTTGCCATTCAAGTACGTACAGTTTCATGCAGCACTTTCATTCTTTCTTTTCAGAAAGCTGCGAACACCTAGCTGTCTCAATTCCTCATTAGATAACTTACCTATACAAAATGTGGCTTTACAGTAAGTTTAGGAAGTGTGTGTGTCCTGTTCCTGGTGTTGTACTTATCTAATATTTCACATAATTTGTTTATCGGCAAAACGTTTTTTAATGAACAAGAAAACAGTGAAGTGAGAGATCAAACTTTTGTTGGTCGCAACAGACTGAAACTCATTCAAGTTCATGCGTTATGCTTATTTCACATTTTAAAAGCTGCAGGTGCGAACACTGCCTATCTGCGTTTGTATTTACTGATGCAGTTTGTCTTTTATTTTATACTGTAAGGGCTTGGTATATAAGTTCTCATTCTGCCTGAAGAACCTCCAGTGGAACTATGCTGCACAGTTTGTTGTATCGTAAATAAATCACTCATTTGAAAAATATGTTCTTTGTCTACAGACAGTTTTAATTTAGGCTACGCTATACCACTGCCTGCGCTATAGAATAGCGGGTCGTCCTTGCGCATGCACAGAACGCTTAACTGCACACAGCGTATAGCGTACCCATGCTATTTCTTAGATTTAGCATTACCCCTTTCGTGCAGTGTACGTAGTTTACGCAGTTGACGTAAAACATGGCGGCAGTCCCGGCTGCCCGCTTCGAAATGAATTTAACATTGCTTTTGTAAAATTCACTTCGTTCATAGCAAATGACTGTGTAAGCGGCTTTCGCTTAGTCTCAGGCGGCTTCGACGACAGACTATTATAGATAACCTTGTGGAGTGGAGTAGCATAGCAGCAATACGTCGAGTAATAAGTCGAGTAATTACTCGACGTATTGCTGCTATGCTACTGAAGTCACTTTTTCAACTCATGTTCTTTTTTTTTATCTTTTGGGTTACTCGCGCACTGACCGCCTGAGCGGCTCTTCTAATGCCACAAAAACATGCCGCCAACGACACCCCTGAATGCTTCCTAACCTCTCGCCTCCCCAACGCCCTTCCATGCCCCCGTCTTTCTTTTTTTTTCTTTCTTGTTCTTTTCCTTTTTTTCTTCTTGGTGTCGCCCTGGCTTTTTTTCTCTTTTCTTTCTTTTTTCTTTTCTCCCCGCGTTCCCACTCTCCCGCTCTTGTCCCCTCGTCTTGGGAACGAAGCTCACAGATGTCGGACGACAGCGCTCATTACCTCTGAAGTATCTCCCTTTAAAACAAGCCGCCAGCGACAACACCCGCACGTGACGTCATTGCACTAACCCTTTAAAACTAACATGCCGAGGATGACGAGGCCGCCATTGACGAAGATAGGTCCTCCTATCGAAACGTTGGCTAGCCTTTCTGAGGCACCTTATCCCCGTTTATAAACTTTATACCACAGTGTGCTATTCCATCTGTCATCCCCTATATATGGAGCAGTTGATATAATTAAGGCAGAGGGATTCAACTAACACACACGATACCTAAATCTGAATTCTATCTCATTCGATATAATTAGATATGCAAGTGTACAGTCCATCTGACCTTGCAACCGCTTCCTGGCACACACCTCACTTTGCCTGACACTCAGTACAGTAGCGTCGTGCCCGCTTGATACATCGCGTGCACTTTTAGAGTCGGTACGGTGCTTTTTTTTTATGTTCACATAACTAAAAGTTGTTAGGGCATGAATGCGGCTCGTCTTCGGCACGGAGAATTCCTTGCATTCCAGATTGCAAAGCGCTCAATGCAGTGGTGTTGATCAATAAATGTAGTACAAGAAACAATGTGCAAATCGCTGTTATTCCAGGTTCATTTAGCTTCGAAGCCATCCCCTTGCATTGCTCGGAATGGAGCCCTTGTCAGCTTCGATACGCCGGTAAAATCCTGTCTAGTTATGCAACATTCTTCAACAGCTCAATCGTTCATTCGACGACAGTCGCTCTTTATCAAGGTGGTTGTAGCGTTTCGGCGGCGCGTGTCACATTCCGGCGAAAATGCAAAAATGCTACTTTGAGTGCGCGTTAAGGAACTCCAGGTGGCAAGAATTAATCCGGAGCTCCCCATTACTGCGTCTCGTAATGCACAGCAGTTTCGGGATGCTAAGTCCAATAATATGAATTGCTTTACCACGCTTCGATTTCTTTGCTCCCTTCCTTCTTATAAAGTCGACTGTACTGCAGGCGTGGCAGCTAGTCTAGCCAGTGTGTCGCTGTGCTAATCTAGCAGAGTGTGTCGCTGAGAAAATTTGATCACATTGGGCCGACAACGACGCAACCAACGGGCGTGAGTTGTCGCGCGATGGGCTTTCTTGTCGACGGCCCCAGTAAAATTGGCGTGCCGACCATGATCGCTCGATGGAACCCCGAGCGATCGGCCGTCAAACGGACAACACGATATCCGCAGCACATTCGCTTGTATATATATTTGTTCGTGCTCAAAATGCATCGACATTCCTCCGAAGTTGAAATGCGCGAGCTTCAGTCCTCTCAAGCCGTGCACGTTAAGTTTGAGCCTATATATATGTTGATCCTGTTTAGCGAAGGTTGGGCTAAGCCTGGCCCCGTCGAGTTCATGCACCCGCTACTGGTGGACCTGAACTTAAAAAATAAGCACCTAGGACGAAGGAAACCGCCCTTATAGTTCAGTTGTGACCCTATAGCGATTCGATACGAACTACTCTTCACTTCGCATGGCGCGTACACAATAAGTGGCAAGCGGTGACACAGTGCTGTGACAACATCCTGTACTTGCGTCAACGTTCCCGAAGGCTGCTGGTCGCATTCGCTAAGTAGAGATTGGTTCTGTACTTATTGTTATGCTGGCACATTTCTTAACTCCAGAGAAGCACTATTTACCTCTGCGTCAAACAGGAAAGAAGAGACAGTGCATTCGGTACAACAGCATATACTCGCTCAGTTACCAACGGTGTCAGCGATGGCATCCGCGTTTTCGCGAGAGAACTACACGGCCTATAAGTGAGGGCTTATACCGGGCACAGTTTTCTCTAATAACATATTATGGCACGACAAACTGTAAGTATGATGAAATTAAACAAATGCGAGAATCAATAATAATAGCCCATAATATATGTGTCTGGATCACAGTTGTCGTTGTTTAAGTGTCTCGGCCGCTCATATTGACTCGTCTCAAGGTGGAACAACGCAGCTCATATGCCCAGATATGTATGTTTTGCCAGCGGCCGTGGTTTTGCTACGTTTTGACATTATTTCGCATCAGTGACGCACCGTTTCATCAATATCCGAAGGTAACAGCGATTTGTGGCTGTAGATATTGATGTAAACATATCCACCACTCTGGCAAATCCGACGTGAAAGGCTGCGATAGAAAGCTTCTTCAATCTGCGAAATGTTTGCTGAATGTGTAAAAGGAATACAAAATGCGAGGTGCCCCCAAGCGCAGGCATAAGCGACAACAAATTCCAAGACAGCCGCGTCGGTAGACGGAACTCAGCGTGGCATTATCGGCCGCAGTGTTAGCACAACAGTGCACTCGGGTCTGTTCACTCACTAATCGATGGCTGAACGACATGCCGCCCAGGAGTAGCCATTGATAATTAATCGCGGCCCACGAAACGCACAACCGACGCACAACCGACGCACACTCAACTTGAGCGCAGATACACAAATGCGTTGGGGGCCGAATTTAGCTTCGTCGACGGCTCGTAGCTTTGTGCGTACTGTGTGTTCTCGGTGCTGAGTTTGCGTTGAAGCGATACACGGCGCGAAGGTCATTGCTCGTTGCTGCTGCCGCGCTTGCTCACGCCAGAATTTCGACAGCGAGTGTCCGCGGTCATCCAATGTAACGTGTACAGGTTTGCCTTGCGCTCTCACATGTTTGTTGATTTAGTAAGTAAACATTTACAGGTTGACACGGCCGATGAAAATACTATCCTTACTTCGTATGGATGTCTGCTAATTTGCTATCCCAATCGATGCTTCGCCTTTCTGGCGAAACTGCGACTTTTTTATTCGGACGGATTGTGACCGAATATAAATTATCTGTAATATCCAATGGAATGACCCGTATACCATATAACAGTAATTTACACTACGAAAGCCTTTAATTAACATACTTCATGCTTTCTTTTATATGGAGGAAAAGTCCAATGTTACGAGTTTGTTTTACATGTTCTTGTTTCACATTTCGCTTGAAATAAAATCATTTCATCATATCTTTCCTTCTTAGAAACTAAAATGTAGTACTGGAAAAGAGCATTCGCGTTTATATGCGGCTTACATATTCTTAAAGGATCTCGATAGCCGTCGACAATCTAAGTTGCTTTGAAGACAACTTAAAAAAATTGGGCAGAAATTCTGGACATCGACAACCAACGACTTCACAGCCACGAGCTAGAATGTAGCGATGGAACGGTACATTCCGCAAATATGGAACCAGAAAGCATAAAACTGGAATATAGTCGGGGAAATGGATCCTACAGGGCAGAATACTACAGAAAGTTTTTACTTTATGATAAGTTTGTTAGAAGTTCTCGATTCAAAAAGCTGCGAAATGCAGCCTAAGAGTGCCAAAATGCTCTCATACGGCCGCAGTACACCTTCCATCGGCATACAACCTAGATACTTTCGTCCTTTAACATGTACCAATACCGTCAAGAAGGATGGATGGCGTACAATATTCATTAGAGAGTTTTAGAATAGGGGCCCCAAACGTTTTGGGGCCCCAAAGAAATAGCATCGAAGCCACTGCGCATGCGCGAGACGCAAACTGCGTTTGGGTTTTGCGTTGTGAACGCTATTTCACCGATTTAGCGGGAGCTCAAATAGCGTTCCCAAAAGCTTTGCGTCAACAAACATGGCGGCACCCATCGAAGCGACGGCTCTAACCTAGCACCAAACTGGGTTCGATTCGCGGTAACGCGTGAAGTTCGCAAGCTAGGAGAAGTGACTGCGGTTATCGCTTCCTCTCAACTAGCGTGTGTTATGAAGATTGACTCATTAGACGACGCTGATTTTGAATTCGATTGTGGATTTTATGGCTCGTAGGCCTAACACGGCTAAGCTTGGCTGGTGAAGGCTAGTAAAGTTGTTTTGCTCAAAACTAAGCGCAACTAATTGTTTGCTGCTTACAGAATAACATCTAAATTGTAATTAAATGCGAATACACGAAAGCCCAAATTATTATTCCTATCATAATATGGTAAATTTTATTTCGTTATTTCTAATAGCTTTTCTTAGGCGCCGTAGTGGCGCTGTCAGTGCAAGACGCTATCCGCAAACGTAAAACCCTATTCTAAAACTCTTCACTCCTGCGTGCCCCAACGCTAACACCCGCAAAGCTCTTTGGGGCCCCAAAATATTGGGGCCCCTATTTTAAAACTCTCTATTATAAAAAAACACTCGTCTCGTAACGTCTATAATTACAGCGTAGTTGTAAAAGAAAAATAAACGATACTATGCCATCAACACACCTATGGAGAATTAAGAGCGCATCCCCGTACGTACTAGGCACGCATTCCCCATATGTCGGTACTGGTGTCTGCATCCGTTTATTTTACTTCTAACAAAGCCCTCAAACTTTCAAACTTGAACGTTTATGCATAACGACAAATCTTCTCCGAAGATCTATTTGCTGGCACAGTAATGCATGAATTGCAATATAAAAGTGGATATATAGAGTACGTCCCTGGTTTAATTTCCTCCAAACAGCGCCTCTTGAAAATTCATGCATATCTAAGAAGCATGGGGAATCGAACTCGTGACCTTGCACTCCACTGCAGAGCACAACATATATGCCTATAGCCACCACGCTGCGTATGCGCATTAAATGTAAATCGCCATAGCGAAGAGAGGCGGTGCCTCCAGGCACACACATGCAATTACACATCAAAGTTTTTAAATAGAAAGTCCAGCGTGTCTCCGAGTGCGCAAATAGACAGCATTTTTCATGCTTTTGAACAACGAAAACAGCAGCGTTTTCTTTTTCATTCCACGACCTGCTTTTCAGATGTTCCAGATAGCAGCCTGGTTTCTTGCCGTCGCAAGTGGGCTCACCTGCATCTTCGTGAAGACAGCATGGTACCGCACCGACGACCCCACTACCGAGTTCGGCAAACTATGCATGGCCTTTTTCGATCGCATCCTGTGGTCCATTTTCCTCATTTGGATCACCCTCGCTTGTGCCACTGGAAGAGGAGGTAATTATGAGAGGCCATTACGTAAAATATTTCAAACAAATCAGTTATTTTTTTTTCAGTGACGCTAGTACTGCGCTTATAGATGCTCTGAAAGATGTGCGCTTGAAAGTACATGCGGCAAAAGACGAACAAGATTTATTGACATACACATTCGAAACAGCGCAGTGAAGTTTTTAGGTGATTGTGGTACGTTTGTCATGCTGGACAATGTTTTATTCCAACATTCAGAAGAGCAACCTGTATATGTAAAGTAAATGTATGCACCTATATATGTCAAGGATTATATGGTGAAAATGTTCGAAATGTGGTTTAAGCAAATAGCCTTTTAAAAATGTTCAAAACCAATTAATTATCTTTTAAGAACGCTTAGAATCAATAAATTACCGAAATACTGTTAATTCAACTTTGGAGCTTTGAAGAATATTCAAAAGCGCGCCGTTTCAGAACTACTGAGCGTATCAAGGAACATACTTCGTAAGACGACAGGGCGTCTTGGGAGCAACGCGCTGGAGAAAGTGCGAAGTTGTCTTATTTTGTGGAAGCCTTGGGAAATTATGAAATTGGTACTAATTCAAGTTATTCTCGATGGTTCACGCAGGAGCAAAACTTCAGCCGTTCGATAACTAGCTGGGAAATGGGGATGAAACTTCGTAAAACTAAAACGCATGCTCCTAGAGACGTGTTTCGCAGGTTTAAAATCTGTATGGTTATATTGGCCGCGCTGTAGCAAACTTCTAAAGAGCTGTCAAATAAATTTTAGAACGGTGGCTGCGAACAAAGTGGCACTATGTATTTCTCCTTGAAACTTTGCACATATATACCGGATACATTCAGCACTGATAGCATCGACCGTTGCAATTATGATCCAACTGTTACACGTATAGAATAAGACTTTTATATAAGATCGTGGTGAATAATAGCCATTACATCTATTACACAGATCAACGCTGCCGCCAACAGTGCCGCCATTGTAGCTTGAAGTAGCACGTGAATTTGGTGCACAAGGGCGTCGAAAAAGTTCTACTGGAATCGGAGACGCCTCTTTTTCCGTGCTGTGGCAGCAGTGTCTTTGTGACGCCAGAAAACGCTCGTTTCTTAGCTGAGTCCCGTAGTTGATTATAGGTACATGTTCTTGATGTGCTGAAAAATAGGTCAAATGCCGCAAGCGTCGAGCGTATGCATGTAGCATTCTTGTCGATTTATGAGTCAAATTTATTTAGGAAGCAGTGTTTTAACCATGTAGCAAAACTGGCGCCAGCTGGAGCGTCCTATACGCCTCGTGCACCGCCTATAGAGGCACCACTGAAAGCCACCTAGCGGGCGCTTCCAACAGTACGCGCGGGAGCAGTAGCAGGCAACCCTTTGCAGCAAGGATGGCTGAAGTTCGCGGCTGCGATTTCTCCTTTGTTCGGGCGCCAGACTACTTCTGCGGTGACAGCTGTAGGGAAGACGCTGACCTCTGTGGGGGCGGGTATGAACACGATGTGACCGGTGTTTGGGACAACATGGTCCACATAGGTGCCAGGTGCGTCCCACAGACAAACGCCATGAACCCCATTTACATGAAGTGGAGCGCATGTTAACTAGCCGATAAATTTTGATCAGTAATGCGATGTCTCGATCGTGTTTTTTAGTTCTACCCTTGACGTAATACTGCTTCTGTATATCAATAATAAGCACCCGTCGTTAGTGCAGACATATATGAAACAAATTAACACGGTGCGATGTCTGCATATGCCGTTGTGATTTTCTGCCGATGAATACATGTGACATCGCCGATTAGGTTCATTCAAAGTAGCCTCAAGAAGAGTAATTGCGAATTTATTGATGGAAATGCGTACACTAGTCAACGAAGTCACCAAACGCACGGGTTAATAAAAGTGTGTGTTAGCGCTGTACCGCCTATGCAATTCGCTGCATACGCCGATGAACTGCCGTTCCCGCTGCAGTTGTTGCAATTTTAAGTTCCCCAAGGGAGGTGCTTGGAAACGTACAAAGCTAAAGTCTGACTAACTTTTCAGTACTTTTTTAAATGTTACTAGAGAGAGGTGCCACATGATATATATTTAAAGGCAGAGCAGCGCCAGTCAGAGTAGACGAGCGCTGGCGGCACGGCCGGGTTTAGTCCTCTGCGGAATAAGAATAATAAGAAAGAGTTCAATTGAGCACAATATGCACACGCAAGAAGGGACCTACGTTGTGAAACAAACAAAGCACACGGCGTGTTAAGTCTGCTCAGACACCATCGAGGTGTGATGACTTCCCGAACGTGACGCGAAGTTTTCAGCAAAGAATAGAACAAAAATACAATATGCAGCAACTATTAGCAATTCACACCCTGAACTACCTATTTTCTAAACACATTTCCCAATAAACTACAATATCTAAGATGCCCTCGGGCGGAAAGAATAAAGCTGCTAAAGAGGCACTTGCTTGGTATTATTCCGATAAGGCACAGCGTTATTTATACCCTTTACAAACAAGGCAGGGTGGAAACGTCGCAGTTCAAAAAATCTACAAGAGAGAGAGAGAGAGAAAACAAGGGTAGGAAAGGCAGGGAGGTCAACCAGAACAGCATCCGGTTTGCTACCCTACACTGGGGGAGGGGAAAGGGGAATAGAAAGCGGAAGAAAGGGAGAGAGTAAACACTGAGTTCGTGTGGGAGGGACACCAAACACAAGGACACTATAGACGGTCTGTTAAGCCCGTGCACTTCAAGTACTGCACTAGTGCACGAATCGCTTTTCGAGCCAGCGAAGGGTGTGGCCACGGTCCGAGTATCTTTGACTCGGTGAAAGGTCTCGAGTCCAGTCTGTGTAAAGTTGCCCGCAGAGAGAGGCGTTGGACATCGTAGCGAGGGCAGGTACACAATAGGTGCTCGATGGTCTCGTCGTACCCACAGGAGTCGCACATCGGGCTCTCGGCCATTCCCATACGGTAGGAATATGCGTTCGTAAACGCCACTCCCAGCCACAAGCGACACAACAAGGTTGCTTCGCCGCGGGAAAGGCTAGATGGCGGTTGTAGCCGTAGCGTGGGGTCCAGTTTACGTAATCTGCAATTGAAGCCACTTGAAATCCAGAGATCTTGGGACTTCTTGCGCGCAAGTCGGCGAAGTTCTCTGGCAGCGTCCGACCTCGCCAAAGGTGTTGGACGCGTCTTGGTATCCTCGTGGGCACACCGGGCAGCCTTGTCAGCTAGGTTGTTGCCGACGATGCCACAGTGAGCAGGGATCCACTGAAATATAATGTGGTGTCCTCTTTCCAGAGCATGATGGTGCAGTTCCCTGATTTCAGATGTCATTTGCTCGTAAGTTCTGGGACGTAATGCGGACTTGATGCTGTGAAGGGCTGCCTTAGAGTCACAAAATACGACCCATTTCTCTGTTGGCTCTTCGGTGATGTACATCATAGCGGCATGGAGAGCTGCAAGTTCTGCCGATGTAGATGTAGTCGTGTGCGACAATTTGAATTTAGCTGTAACGTTCTTGGCTGGAATGACGAATGCGGCCGTTGAGCTGGTAGGTGAGGTCGAACCATCAGTATATATATGTATGCGGTCATCATACATCTGGTGGATTAATAGGAGCGTAAGTTGCTTCAGAGCCGGCGATGGATGATTGGACTTTTTTGTAAGGCCAGGAATAGAAAAATTCACTTGAGGTGGTCGCAGGCACCACAGGGGAGAGGAAGGCTTCGCCGCCGGTGTAAAAGATACCGGTATGTACTCTTGATGAGCGCTAATCACTCGTGAAAAGGTCGCTTGAGGTCTGTCTGCTGGTAGGGAGGCCAAATGATGGTCGGGGATCCTTGACAGATGGCGAATGTGCGCTCTGAGAGAGTCGACAGCTACATGAGTCTGGATTGTATGGTCTCCTGCGATGGCGATTGTTGCTGCGGTTGAAGTGCACCGAGGCAGCCCTAAACACGTGCGTAGGGCTTGACCTTGTATGCTCTCCAAGGCGCGAAAGTTCGTCTTGCATGCACTTGACAATACTGGTAGGCTGTAACGTAGGAGTCCGAGAAACAAAACCCTGTACAGTTGCAACATAGAATGGACTGGTGTACCCCAGTTTTTCCCGCATAGAAATTTGAACACCTGAGCAATGGCGACGAGCTTCTTCTTCAGATAGGCGCAGTGAGGGCTCCACGAGAGGTTGCGGTCAATGATGACGCCCAGAAAGCGATGTGTCTTAACATAGGATATAGCTTGACCATCGATGGTAACAGGATACGATGACATTTGTTTCCGCGTGAAACCAAGTAATGCGCACTTTTCCGTAGACACACTGAGGCCTTGTTCTCGGAGGTAAGAAGCCGTCATGGTTGCCGCCCGCTGAAGCCTGGCTCTTAGCTGAGGGCGAGTCACCGCAGAGGCCCAGATGCAAATGTCGTCGGCGTATATTGAGACATGTACTGTCTGCGGTAGGGAATCCGCTAGTCCTACCAGGACGAGGTTGAACAAAATAGGGCTCAACACTCCACCCTGCGGCACACCACGGCAGGTGTAATGGTCTGAAGTTGGGCCGTCTTCGGTCTGTAAGAAAAAACGCCTGTCAGTCAAATAGTCCCGAATCCATTGATACATCCGGCCACCAACTCCAACAGCCTCTAGTGAGTTTAGTATGGCCTCATGGGCGACGTTGTCGTATGCTCCTTTTATATCCAGAAAAAGTGCCGCAGAAAGGCGCTTGAGACTTTTTTGATTTTGGACCCATGTTATGATGTCAATGACGTTGTCGATGGACGTGCGACCTCGACGAAAGCCTGTCATGGCGTCCGGATAGATGTTGAATCGCTCGAGGTACCATTCCAATCGAGCAAGAATCATTCTTTCCATCACTTTGCCGATGCAGCTCGAAAGCGCAATCGGACGATAGGATGAGATCTCAAGCGGAGACTTTCCAGGTTTCAGAATGGGGATCAAGCGGCTCGATTTCCATTCTTTAGGAACTGCGCCATTCTGCCAAGACTCATTGTAGTACTTGAGCAGCTCATCACGTGCGTCATGTCCAAGGTGGCATAGGGCAGCATACGTGATGCCATCAGGTCCTGGTGACGAAGAACGCCTGCAGGTCGCCAACGCAGCATCGAGCTCTTCGAGGGAAAATAGCACGTTTATTTCTGGTACACGTGCCTCAGGGATGTCATTCAATGCTGCGTCAGTAATGATGGCCACGGACCCAGCAACCCGTGCACAGAACTCTTCAGCCACTTGAAGTTCCGAGCGGAGTTGGTAGAGGGCCAGAGCAGCGAAGGGCTTCCTTTGATGCGGAGATGAGCGAAGACCCCTAACCGTTCTCCATATGTGCGAGAGCGATTTTCTGGGATCAAGTGACTGACAGAATGTTTTCCATCGCTTATCTTCCAATTTATCCATGCGACGCTGGACTTTCTTTTGTATGCGTCGTGAAGCCCTCAGATCCAAGACGGACTTCGTGCGCCGATACCTCCTCTCCGCCTGTCGGCGTGCCGCACGCAGCCTCTCAAGTTCCATGTCCAAGTCTGTTCGCCTTGTTGACCTTGTAAGCGAGCAGATGGATGTTTTCATTGCCTCTGCGATTGCTTCTTCGATGGTGTGTGAGAGGCCTTCCCGACATGTGTCATCCATATCATTCTTAAATTTTGACCAATCAACTGTACGCAAGACGGTAGAGGAGCGTTGCTCAACTCCTCTAATCTTTATGTATGTTGGAATATGGTCGCTTCCATGTGTTTCTATGTCCGTAAACCATTGGACGCTTGAGGCAAAGCGCCGTGACACCAAAGTTAAGTCCAGGCAGCTACTGTAGGTCGTGCCTCGCAGAAATGTAGGGCTGCCGTCATTCACACAGCACAAATCATGGTCAGCAGCAAAGGAGGCAAGGCGCCTGCCTTTGGAGTCAATTTTAGTGCTTCCCCATAGCTGGTGATGCGCGTTGAAGTCACCTGTGATAATCCAGGGGCCATTGTTCATCAGTAATATTTTCTTTAGTCGTTCGCCGTCAAAGTGACCCGCTGGGGATATGTAGGCTCCAATTAGTGTAAATGACACATTCTTCTTTTGGACATTTAGGCAGACATATTGGTTGTCGTCATGAGGCTCTATCGCGTTTGCGACGTATGTTAAGTCCGTGCGGATGTAGATGATCACCTTCGTGCTACAAGAGTTATGAATGAAACAAGTAGCAACAGTTAAACATGTGCGAAGCCTCGCATAAAATAGATGTAAGAACGTCAAGTGCGCTTCAGCTGGTGCGAGGATTTACCGGGCCACATAAAACCAACAATTTCAGTTCTTGCAAACTTCAGTAGTTTTAACATACAACACAATGCGCTTGTGCAGTCGTGCTGCGTAGCTTGCACAACGCGGTAAAGAAGGGGAAAACATTCCTCCATCGGAGCGCTAAACGTGTTCCTGTACGGCCTGTACGGCCGACCTTTCCGTGTATAAGCGACCCCCATTCTCTGTGTTTGTTGGCGAATATAAAAGATCCTCCAGGACGCTCAACTCGATTGAGTCTTCGATTGCAAGAGTTTGATGTAACGATTGTGCACATGTCGGGACAGAAACATAGCGACGCGGACTGTCTTGCTCACCCGTCGGCGCAGGCAGCATCGATCTCGATGAGGGCTGCGGTTTTCTAGCTGCTCTGGCAGTATCTGAAATAGCCCAACAGCAACGAGAAGAATTACAGCTGCGACCACTCATCGCTTACCTTTAGGGACGCAGCTCATTATCTTCTCGAGAATTCGCACATCACGTGGCATCGTTCTGCCTCCGCAACGAAGTACTATACAGGTACAATTTCCCGTCAAATGACACCAGCTACCTCCTTGTGCCCTCAGGGCTCCACAAGGAAATCCTACGCGCTTGTTACCACGACCCTTCTGTCCATTTGGGCTTTACGCGCACATTGATCAGAATTCGCCAGTACTACTGGATTAAACTACCGAAGACTGCGAAGGTCCATGTGAAGACGTGCCGTGATTGTCAACGCCACAAGATTCCGCCTATGCAACCAGCCCGTTTTCTCCAGCCTTTTATTCCTCCAAAGCTTCCCTTTGAACAGGTTGGTATGGACTTACTCCGTCCATTTCCGATGTCTTCTGCTGCGAACCGATGGATTGTGGTCGCCACCGACTATCTTACTCGGTCCTGCGAAACCAAGGCAGCCACCGCCTTTGACATTGCGTTATTCTTTCAGAACATCTTTCTCCGCCATGGCGCGCCAGCCGTAGTCATCACGGATTGTGGCAAAGCCTTTGCAGCACAGCTTGTGCACGAAGTCATGCAACGAAGTGGCACTGCGCACCGAAAAGCTACTGCGTACCATCCGTAAACCGGCTAAGTGAGCACTTAAACAATGCAATAGCTGACATGCTGTCGTGTCTGACGGAAGGACAGCGCAACGGTTGAGCGAAACAATACGGCTTTATTTAGCCATCAACTTAACGGCGGGCGAACTACCCGGTTCTATGTTACAGGAAAGAAAGCGCGCGCCAGCTTCAATGATGACGCTTTTAAGCACAACCACAGAGTGTTAACGTTAGCGCTGCTACTACGGCGCATGCCTAGTTGTGACGCCTTGTCGCCTAGGGGCGCGACAGATATCCCCCACACTTACTTACTGTCCCGAAGTAGGATTAGGTGCCGTAGCGGTCGGCAAGTCCGCGCTGACGTAGTGGGTAGCGGCGACCCTGTTCGGTGGTTTCCCTGGGTGTCGTCGGCTGTTCCACAGGCTCAGTAGGGCTGCTAGCGCTAGTGGCAGCTGTGACGTGGTCTTCATCGTGGAAGTTGGTGGTTGTGATCACCGTGTCGTCAGAGTCCGGAGAACGTACGATGTGGTTACGGTGACGCACCCACTCACACACACCCCGGGGGTCACAACGCTAACACGATGCGACACTGGACCGGTGCGGGCGAGAACGGTAGCATTGGACCACCTTGCATGGTCCTCGCGAAAATTGCGGACACACCCGAAGTCTCCTTCGCTGAACGTAGTCGCACGATGCCGGCGGTGACTGGTGTTCTGAAACTGTTTGTGGGCGACCCGCTTCTCAACGGAGGGCCTGACGAGTTCTAGCCTAGACCGGAGGCGCCTCCCCAACAGCAAAAGAGAGGGTGCCTCTGCAGTGGTCGCTTCCGGGGGGTTGCGGTGTGACAGGAGGAAGTCTGCGAGCTCTGACGGTGATATGGGTCGGCTGGACTTTCGAAGTGCACCCTTCAGCGTCTGGACGAAACGGTCTGCCAGACCATTGCTGCTGCGATGATACGGAGCTGTTCTCACCTGTCTGGTTCCTACCCGCTGCAGGTACTCCTGGAAATCTGCATAAGTGAACTGAGTGCCGTTGTCGGGCACTAAAGTCTCGGGAAATCCGAATCTGCAAAACAGTTCATGTAGGCATGAAATGGTTGCTTCATTGGAAACACTTCTGGCCACTTTGAATGTGCATCAACCACCACGAGGTACATCACTCCATTTATCGGGCCAGCAAAATCGACATGCAACCGTTGCCAAGGGCGCGTGGGCCATGCCCAAGGATGCAAGGGCGCTTTGGGCGGCAGATTGCGACTAGACACGCAAGCGGTGCAAGACGCGGTGAAACTCTCTATGTCACTATCGATAGTAGGCCACCAAACATAGCTCCTTGCTAGTTCTTTGGTGCGAACAACACCTGGATGACCTCGGTGCAACTCGTCCAAACTGAACGTGAGGACTTTTTCGGAAACAAGTACGCCCATTCCCAGCATTATGCATCCTCGATGGAAGGACAGTTCTAGTCTTCTATGAAATAATGGTTTGATTTTAACCGGGACACTACGCGGCCAGCCTGACAGGATGAGTCACAGTACACAAAGTAGCATCAGGTAAAGTTTCACGCGCAATATCACTGGTGTTTATCGGCATAGTGTCGAAGCGTAGGTCATAAAAGATTGTTATTGGCAGCCTAGACAAGCAATCTGCGTCAGCGTTCGCTGCAGAAGGCCGAAACTTTAATGAAAAGGAATAGGCCGACAAACCAAACACCCATCGTTGTAGTCTTGCGGCTGCAACTGCTGGTATGCCATTCTTGGGACCAAGAATTGTAGCCAAAGGCGTGTGGTCCGTGATCAAAACAAAATGCTTGCATATACATAGTAAGAAAATTTTTTAACGCCGAACACGAGAGCTAAGGCTTCGTTTTCTAATTGACTATAGCCTTTCTCAGCACGACTCAAAGTGCGCGAGGCATGTGCTACTGGCCTTATCTGACCATCGGAAAGATTTGTGACAATACTGCACCTACCCCGTAGGCGGACGCATCATACGATAACTGCAGGGGCAGGCCTGGATCATAGTGCGCCAAGATCAGACCTGACGCCAGCAGCTGCTTGATGTTCTGAAAAGTGCGGTCGCAAACCGTGTTCCAATTCCAGGCGACGTCTTTCTGCAAGAGCCTGTTTAATGGGAAAAGAACGGCGGATAAGTTTGGAACGAACTTTCCATAGTAGTTGATGAGGCCCAGCCGCGAGTGAAGTTGGTGCTTATCAGTTGGCGCCGGTGCCTTGGTTATAGCGGCCAGTTTTTCGTCCGTTGGGTGGATGCCATGTTTGTTGATTACATGGCCCAGATAAGTCAGCTCGTCGCGAAAGAATTCGCACTCCGATGGCTTGACGCGAATTCCACGTTCTGACAGCCTTTTGAGAACTGCGCCAAGGTTCTGCAATTGTTCTTCCTGTGAGCGACGCGTAATTGGGATATCGTCAGTGCAGAAAAACACGTATATAGTTGAGGCCCTGCAAGACATCTATTATTCTTTTGAAATATTGCAGGTACCGAAGCTATTCCAAAGGTAGACGATTCACGGCGTAAAGACCCTTTGGGTGTTAAGCGTAACGTACCGTTTTGACTCTCGCTCCATTTCTACTAGCTGGTACGCCCTGCTGAGATCAATTTTAGAGAATTTCTGTCCGCCAGCGAGAGCTGCAAACAGCTCGTCGGGCTTGGGTAACGGGTAATGTTCTACGTCAAGTATGGGGTTCAGTGTCAGCTTGTAATCACCGCATACTCTAACTGACCTGTCCCGTTTCAAAACTGGCACTACCGGAGTGGCATACTCGCTACTCGTTACCGGTGTCAATAATCCCATCTGTTGTTGTCTAGACAACTCGTTCTCAACAGTACCTTTTAGAGAAAACGGAACGCTTCGAGCTTTCAAAAATTTTGGCGTCTTCCCATCTTTGAAAACAAGAGTCGCCTTCTCACCGCCGATGGTGCCTAGCTCATTCCTGAAGTCCTTATGGCGGTCACGCAAGCATTGTAGGTTGGGAAGTTGTTGAGCGCTTAGTTATGTCTCTCCCTGTAGCTGATACAGGCCGCGAACTTGGTTCCAATCGACGCACACTTGCTGAAGCCAGTTGCGCCCGAACAGTGCTAGCCCGCTTTGAGGAAGCATGTACAGCGGCAAGCGCTGGCACTGATTGTTGTGCTCAACTCTAAGAAAACAAACACCGCATGGCTTCACAGGTTCGCTTCACAAGTCCTGAGCGTCAACTTAGTTTGCCTCAGAGGTACTGCCGGGAAAAGAGCGGAACTGGCCCAGGGACATACCCAAACGGTGGCTCCCGTATCAAGCTCCATTTGCAAGGGAACACCCTTGACGATTAAGCTGAGCATGATGGGGTCTCCTGTCTCTACCCCTTTCGTTAGAACACTTTGCAGAGGTGTTTCCGATGGTTGTAACACCCGAACGTTCTGTAGTGGTCGCTTTCGCTTCGTCCGCAATTTTTCTTGCTGCCTTAGGCAGGCTTTCTGAATGTGCCCTTTCTTGTTACAGAAAAAACAAGTCGCATTGACATGCAGGCACGCATTGGTAGTGCGATTTGAGTTACAGCGGAAACATTTCGTTGTTCCCTTGGTAGGCAACTGATGCACGCCGAACTCGGTTTCAGGCTTCGAATGAGCAGCTGTAGCTTTAGCAAGTGCAGCTTGCGTTAGATTCCGGCCTTCCGAAAACAAGTGTCTTTGAATGTGGACTGAGCAAACCGCACACAAATCTGTCTTGAAGCGACTCGTCAAGAAACGCACCAAACTCGCATGCTTGCGCCAATGCCCGTAACTCCGCCACGTGTTCCTTCTGTGTTCCTTCTGCCCTCGGAGATAAAACTTCGCTCGCTCATCTATGACCGTTCAGGGCAAAATGTTTACGAAGCAGCTCGCACAAGCTTTCCAGGGTCTTCGAGGACGGCTTATCTGGAGCGGCGAACGACCTGAGGAGCGAATACGTTTGCGGACCCAATATGCGGATGAACGCGTCTACCCTCCGGTCCTCCGGGACATTATCGGCTCGAAGGCACGCGTGCACGCATTCTTCGTAGCTAGTCCGACCGCTCGTAGAATTGTCGAAATGTTCTGCTTGCCCCCATTGCAGACTCGTGGTCGCCTTCGCCATACTGTCCCAAGCGCCTGCTCCTCAGCTATCCGTGCGTAATCCGTCAGCCGGTGAATTCCGTTGCTGTCAGGCAGGAGCTTGTTCCTTGCTGGCAGCGTCCCATCCTCATCGCCAGTCTATGTCGTGTCTATGTCGTGGCGAAACGGTTGAGCGAAAAAATACGGCTTTATTTAGCCATCAACTTAGCAACAGCGGGCGAACTGCCCGGTTCTATGTTATAGGAATGAAAGCGTGCGCCAGCTTGAATGCCGGCGCTTTTAAGCACAACCACAGAGTGATAACGTTTCCGCCGCTACCACGGCGCATGCCTAGCTGTGACGCCTTGTCACCTAGGCGCGCGACATATCACATGCTGTCCATGTACGTCGCCAATGACCACAAGAACTGGGACGATGTGTTTCCATTCATCACATTCGCTTACAATACGGCATTTCAGGAAACAACAGGATTTAGCCCTTTTCGCCTACTGTACGGACACGAAGTTACCACTACCTTGGACGCAATGCTAATGCCTGACACATGCACACCTGCTCTCCGGGACGCGGACTCCTTCGCCGAAATGGCAGAAGAAGCTCGTCAGCTTGCGCAGCTACGTATTCAACGTAAGCAAAGTTATGATGCCCACTGTTACAGCATTCACCACAGGGACGTCATGTACAGCCCTGACACTCACATCTGGGTGTAGCGTCCTATATGTCAACGAGGTCGCTTCGAAAAACTCCTACACCATTGCTTTGGTCCACACGTATTTTTAGAACGCCTTAACGTTGTCAACAAGACTAATCCCAGGAGACTTTTCACGGTGCTCCCACCAGTTCTTGTGGTTCTTGTGCCTGTGGCCGAAATTATGCACGTAGTCCAGATGAAGCCCTATTACTCGCGATACCTGTTCTTTACTGTCGTGTTGACACTACTGATATGCTTATTTCCGTAGTTTTTTTTTTCTTGTCCACCTGACTTTTTTTTTAACCTGACTCGATGGTGTTTTAGCATTGGGACGATGCATTTTCGGGGGAGGCAATATTGTCACGCGTGTTTCACATGCTTATTCAATAATCATTATCACCAGATAGGGCGCCCATTGCAACGAATGCTTTACAGGTTTATTTATTAACATCATCATCAAATCGGGCGCCCAATATCGAACTGGTTGTGGGTAGAAGACGAAGTGAACGAGGTTGGTTTTTGTGGCCGTTTCAGTAAAGGCGCCGTTCGCTGCCGGTGGACGTCTCTTCCCTTTCCTCTCGCGACAATATAGACAATAAATGTGGTCCTTAGTACAAGTACAGACTAAACACACTTGTCTTGAGTCTATGAGTGGCCAGCTGCAGACTGCGCCAGCGTCCGTAACTCCTACCTCGTGGTAAATGCTAGGTTTCACATATGTTTCGCCTATAGCCCAATGATCCGACAAGAGGCATGATCATCCGTGGTTTCATTGCAGTGTCGGCCTGTGCTTTTTTTTTGCAATAGATGGTGGGCAACTCGGCTTAAGTGCGATTCGGCCTGTACATGTATTCAGCATTCAGTGTTCATCGTATGCTCATGTGTTTGTGTCGCGTTGTGATTGTTGTACTTGCAGTAATGTAAGCGTTTTTTTTATATATTGCACCACAGTCATTCAACCGACTCGTGTTGAAATGTACACAATGTGGCCACCCAGTAATGGCCATGATAGCCAACAGCATCGCGAAAAAATATGATGCAGATCGCATGCACTTGTTGGAATCGACATGAGGCGAATCGTTCATGCAACAGTCAAACTCTATAAATCTAACTGCAACGTCAACTATCCTCATTTTTATCCGATGCAACACAGACACCTATGCAATGTTTGCTTATGCACCACGCAGGTCATAAGTTTAATGTCATGGAATAAGTCTTGGACCGAACCATGAGGCAGAGTTTGTGTGACCCCAGCTAATTGGAGTTTTGGTGAATGTGAGCCGGAGAAAAGTCGGCTGAGTAAAATTTTATGGAGTCAGCACACTCATGCCATTACATCACACCGTGGAATAAATCAGAAAGCAGCTGCATCTTACAGTCTAGTAAAAAGAATGATTGTATTGCGGCGCAATGCAGATTAACACACGGAAGAAAAAGGACGTGACAGAAAGAGTGCCAGAAAAAATGTCTCGCGTTGTTTCTTCCGGCTGCCTTTTCTTCCGTGTATTATTTTACATTGCGCCACATTACCTTTATTATTTATGCACCCACTCGCCTAGTACAGTACTCGGCTAAAATAAAAAAATGATTCCCACACATAAATGTCATGCTGTCTTTGTATACCTCGCAAGTTGCTTGATATTTTTATTTTATAGAGGCAGCAATGACGGTATGTGGTTGAACGCGTTGTTGTAGTAATACGTCTAATCGCAGACTTATAAGCAACTTCTTTCTTGTTGGGCATGGCTTAAGCCTTGTGGTACGTCTGCACAGGTGACTATCTGTGTACGTGGAAGCACCGTGCGCACTTAAAAGGATGCTGTCATTCGCGGGAAGGGATGCAAGTGGCTGGCTTCACCGCACAATTTTGATTTGCTTGTGTTTAATGTGTTATCTACTGTTTGTGAATTCAAGGCGCTTGCCTGCTTTTCACATTGCTGCATGTGTTTTACAGGAGGTAGAAAGAGAGAGAGAACCAAGGAAAGGCAGGGATGTTTATAGTGAAGCAGTTTCTTGCAGGACTCACTGTAACGTTGCTAGCAGTATTAACAAAACAAATTCAATGCACTGAAGTACATTGGTGATAAATGGCATCGCGTATAGCGCGACATTGAAACGTCGGCTACTATGCTGTCATGTCAACAGTCCTCGACGTATCGTAGATACTCATTCTTTAAATTGTTCCATCCGTAAAAGCATGCCGCGCTACAACTGTGGCATTTTTTTTGTATATCGCGAGTTGCTTGTACGCAATGAACCAGAAAATCGGTACGAGATTGGAGGGTTATGTCTTCTCGTGAGTGACGCCTCGTAGTATTTACAGCTAGCAGTCCCTGTAAATAACTGAAAGGCACGCAAAAGCAAAAATGCGTACTACCATCAAACACACACAACTTGAAAAAAAGAAATTGGAGGACGCTTAAGCTTCGCCTTCAAGAGTGGGACGCGACAGCGTTCCCGTCGACCCGCCAAGGGGTATAAGACAATGCGCTACGGCACAGCGATCACTTACGATGCGCCCCGCATCGGACTTAGCGCCCACCTATCACGCGGTGAGCGTCGAGCAACGCAGCGTTCGGCGCGGCAACCAAACGTGCGCCTGAGCGAACGGAACGAACCAAAGAACTCGGTGTCTCGGAGGGGAAACGATCTACGCCAGCCAAACGTCGTGATCGGCACGGGCAGAGAGATAGATAGTAATCTAAAGAAAGGAACGGCGCTTGATTCTGCAACCGGGAGCACGGCGAAGCGTCGTCAGGGGAGGGGGAGTCGGGACCGCGACGCGCCTGGCAGCGGTCCCAATGCGCGCGCGGCGCGCCTCCTGTCGGGGCAGCGCCGTACATTGAGAGGAGGGGATCTTCTGTGTTTGCCGCAAGATGGCTCTGCGTGTGCGGAAAGCGCAGAAGAAATGCAGCGAAAACGCACTTCGCAACTCGTGTAATTGCGACTTCTGTACGTTACATGTTCATAATTACCGATATACACCGCAGTATAACTTTCCACGGCTCGTTTCGGAGGCAACACCGCATTCACTAGAGGCGCGTTTGTACCGCTTGGAAGCATCGAACTCGTGGCTGAGTGGGAGCGTCTCCGTCTCCCACTCCGGAGACCCTGGTTCGATTCCCACCGGGCCAATCTTGGAAGTTGCTTTTTACTTATGAAGCGCCTGCCGTGATTTATCGCTCACGGTCAACGCCGCGGACGCCGACGCCGACACCGACGCCGACGACACCGGCTTTTCTGCGACACGAGCTCCTTAACGCTATCGCGTTAAAAACTTTGCTTGATTAGCAACATAGTGCGTCAACAAACGCATAGCAGTCACTGAGCCGTATTTGCCCTGCAAGTTTGCGAGCGCAGCTCTTAGGCGCCCATCCCTGCGGCGAGCGTCGGCGATTTCAGACGGCGTCAGCGTAAACGAACGAACGAGCGCCGCAAAAGATGAACGCAAACGCGGAGCGCTGCGGAAGATGAAAGAAATGTGATAACACAGGAGGAGGGTGCTGTGGAACCATGAGGCGGAAAGCGGAGGTGGAGCGGAGGGAAGACGGCCTGCGCATGTGCTGAGTTGCCGGTGGTCTGGGCATCCGCAGTCGCGTGGGCGATCTCGTCTACACTTCCGAGGGGGGTCATAGTGTCGTGAGGTGGGTAGGGCTGCGCTCGTCCGTCGCGTCAGTTGCTGAGGTCACTTAGCGGTACAAGCGTGAAGTGGATCACTGTTCATGCAAGGGGCGATGGCGAGCGGCTACGAGCAAGACTTGGGGTGCGATCGGAGATGGTTGTTCGGCGCGTTCGTACGGTTACCGACGCGCGCTATTGGCCTACTCCGCGCCGAAGCCGCCAGCCGTGGGGCGCGGCCACGTTTTTCGTGACGTCAAAATGACGACACGCTCCTGTCAATCATCCTCCCACCGAACATTTCGTCTGCTAGGCGCCGAACCCGACGGGAGCTGGGAAGTTTGGAGCGATCATACGGCTTCGCATGGCGCGTCTGGTGGATTGGATTGGATCCAACAGGTGGCTGCGGCAATGGCGCTTCCGTTGCGAACTTAGGTTCTTGCGCTGGCGTTTCTAGAGGAAGGAGGAGAGCGGGTGGTGGTGCGACACGCGTTTGAAGAAATGGCAGAAAGTGAATTGCAGCGTCGTTTTTGTTTCTCGAAACAAATAATTCGTTGGTTGTACAGAGAAATTGACCCCATCATCGGTGCCAGCGAGCCACTGGAATGTTGTCGCTGCCTCTTGAAAAGGGCGCCACTCTTCCCGTCGTTTTTTTCTTTCTTTTTTCTTCTCGCTGTACGCGACACCACCAAGGGACGACGCAAAGAAACTAACAGTAATAAATTGCAGTAGTCACACGTACTACTATTTGAAAACGTGTTTGGGCTGGAGAAGAAACATACATTCTTTAGATAAAGACTTCATTCATTTGGAAGACGAGAAACATTTCGTTTTGTAGTGTGCAGCCGCCATGCGTGTCGAGGATAGCACCCCTGGTGTGGCGTTCCATGGGGTGTTAACGCCGCTGACACTGGTGGTACGACTTCCCGGCAACGAAGGGCCGCTCTCGTCGTTGGTGGAACGAAAGTGTGAGAAGAAAGGCGTAGTGCGGCGCAAGATGGGCTGTGCGGCGATGATGACTACGTAATGACGCCAGAGTGGCGCGCGTCGTCTCTGTGGAAACAAAGCGCTGCATGAGCGGAGATCTCTCTGCGGCGGCTGCTGTGAATCGCACATACGCGTCACCCACGCACTGTTTCTCGTGATCTCCCGATTAGCGAGGCAGATACACCATACTTCGCTCCGTTTGGAAATTGCCCCATGCGACAGACTGTCCGCGCCAGCCAATATATCACAAATTGATAACGCGTATGGAGCTGCGCTCAAATTTCGCATTAGGGAGTATCGAAATCGCCGGTGATTTTTTTTATCTGCCTTTTTCGCGTGCGCTGATGAGAGCTTGATGAGCGACAGATGCCATTTCACAACAACAACAAAAAAAAGACGCGAAATAGCACTCTGAATCTTTCGACGAAAAATCGGTGCGATCGCTACGACTTGCTAGCAACCGCTTGGTCGAAGTCGCAGATTGTGGGCTCCACACCTGATACTGTGATTTTCATTACATGCAATCGAAATCGTACTTCCGGTGCAATGAAACTCGTATCGTGTGAAACATGCTTCACGCGTGCGATGCTGTTCGTCATATAACGGCGGACTGGTGGGCGTTCCAATTTCTGCCATGGCTGTGAGTGGCGCTCGCTAAACCTCCCAGAGCTAGGCTATCAATACATCTACACTACGCACAAGACTAGTGTATGGATGGACACCCATCGAAGTAGCTCAGTATATCGCACGTGCCATGCGTTGATCGTGAGTTTGGCTTCGTCGTTTGTCGTTTCTGCAACATATATTATTCTTGTCACATATTAATAATGTGAAGGCTATACCGGGTGTTTCAGCGAACACTTTCAGAAGTTTTTAAAGGTTTCCGGTGGCAGATAGCACAATTCTAGTTCATGAGCTGGTATACTCGAAGAGGCGGACATTACTTGCAAAAAAATTGAAATGCCTACTCGACTAATTAAAAAAAATCACTAATTAAGTTTTTAACTAACCACCTTAGGCTCATATTTCAATTTAAATATTCTAGCCTTGGAGCTCGCAAGGCGGATTCACTTGGAAGGAATTCTCAGCATGAAAACAGTTTCGAGACATTAATTCCCGAGCATTTCGGAGAAATGCATTGGCGTTCCAGTTACTTTCTTAACAAAATGTCGTTTATGCACTCAAGCACAAACGTAACTGGAACGCCAATGCAGCAGTCACCAACCTTTCTAAATATGCCCAGGATGCCGCCCATTCAATCCTGACCGGCTGACGCCTATTTCAGCTTTGATAACGCTGCATGGTTTTCATGAGAGCAGACGCGCTCTTTGAGTGCGCGTGGGCATAAGTGGGAGCTAAGGGCCGCACTTCTGCGGGCGTTTCCTTGCAATGGTAAACGTGCATTCATTATTCAAATCACGTCGGGCAAAGACGACTTCCTTTTGATGATGGTCGCCTGCCGCCACAGGGTATACACGCTTATCAGGATGTAAAAGAGGCGACAATAATTTGTCCCGGCTCTCTGGAGGTCATCACTCGTTTTATTTATTTATTTATTCTTTTAAAGTCACGAAGGTCAGGCGCATTTCCTTGCAACTGTTCCTTCCCGTTGTTATTGCTCGAGCGTCGCTGCACTTGAATAGGGAATGAGTTACAACTATAGTCTAGTGCTATGCTATAACCTGCTTCACCCAGAACCAAGGTTTTCTTTTCCTGGTTTCTCTCCTCTTCTTTTAGCGTTAGCCATGGGCAGCAACAAGCTTTCACGTTGCGTTTCAGAAAACTCGCTTATGTAAGTTATTATCAGTATGCAGCTTCGGTTAAATTCATCCCTGTAATTTGCGTGAAGAAGCTTTGTCATTCCTTTCTATTTTTTTTTAATAGCTCCCTCAATTTCTGAATAATCACGACGTGCTTGCAGTGTGCGTTTCATTGGTACGCTGCGCCCGTTCTCTATAACAATGAAATATTGTGCCGTCGTGCTTCGCTGGGAAAATGGCGCCGCAGTTGATTACTTCTAGTGCAATAGACTGTATATGCGGCTTGACGATTCCTGGTGTCAGGAATCCGCTGCGGCTATGGTAGGAAACAAATGGGAAAAAAAGTGAGATGCCTCCTTCTTCTTGGTACGCGTGAAAAGTCCGTGATAGGATGTGCTAAATAGAAGTAGTGCCGCGATCCTCTCATTTTTCTTTACAACTGCTCCGCGTATTCTACTGACTGCCACTCTTGAAGCAGCGCGTAAATCAATACTCCGTGGCACATGCAGTAATAACAAAGCACAAGCACATAAAAAAATTCACAGTTTCCTCATAAAGGAAAAGCATCGATTGCGATAGCAAATTAGTGAACAGCTATTACGAAGTAAGGATACTAGCTTTATCGGCAGTATAAGCTTGTATACATAAGCATGCTACCCAAATTAACAAGCGTGGTGTGATGCGCGCACAAGCAAACATGAACACATCTCATTCGATGACCGCAGAAACTCAGTGTGAAAACGCTGGAGTGAGGAAGCGTGGCAGCAGCAGCGAGCGAATTGACCTTCGCGCTGCCCGCGCGACACAGCGCGCGGCGGTCTCTGCCCATCGCAGATTGCTTTCAAGATACAGCGGCCCGGGTGGGCGCGCGCGGCCGCACGAGCCGCCGAGATTGGAACGCGCCCTCCCCCCTCTCTACCTAACCCCGGAGCGTTGTGCGCGACGGAAGGCGGTGCGTTTGCTCCCCGACTTCCTCCCTTTCGTGCGCGAGATTGAGCCGCCATCGCCGGCTCACCCTCGCGCGCTTTCACTCGCTCATACAGCATACGGCGCGCCACGCCGCAATAATTTTATCGCCCTTAGACTTTATAAAGAACCGCACCGCGACGGCGACGGCAGAAAAAAGCTTGAATTGTCCATATAATTGCTATCACAATAAAAAAAAAAGGGCCGAGTATAACTTGACCACCGTGGTGGCTTGACGGCTATGGTGTTGCGCTGCTAAGCACGAGGTCACGCGATCGAATCCCGGCCGCGACAGCCTCGTTTTTATGGGGCGAAATGCAAAAAGCACGTTCACGGGAGCACGTTAACGATACCGCGATGCTCAAAATTACTTAAGTGATATTGCGCGACGAAAAAAAAAAAAGGACACAGACGTGAGAGAAGACGACACACCAAGCGCCCGGAACTTGCCAACTTGCCCAACCAACTTGCCCAGAATGCTGCTCTCATTAAGCTCAAAATTAATCGTGAGCCCGCCACTACGGCGTGCATAATCAAATCGGGGTTTCGACACGTAAAACCCCAGAATTAAATTCAATTCAGTATAACTTATTATTACGGAAGTTCTGTATCTTGTGAGCTTGGATAACAAGGATTTTTTGTAAAGAACTACAAGCCTAAAGTAGCAGTTATGAACAACAATTGCCAAAGGTTTACTACTCAGGTCTGTGGAGAGTTTGTTTATAATTTGTTTTTCTGATCACGCAGGTTTCCTGTGCACGTTCCTGTCATGGAATGCCTTCACGCCCCTCAGCAGGCTGGCCTTCGGCGTGTACATTGTCCACTTGCCCTTCGCACAGCTGACGATGCACATATCGCGGGAACGGATGCACTACTCGCATTTCTTCATTGTAAGTGAACAGGGCAGAGACAGCGTTAGTTTTCGTTTGCTTCAGGCGGAAGCAATATGCCATGGTTCGGTAGTAGTATCTGTGATTATTCATGTAAAATATGGATCTGCTATAACCCACACACTGACTCCACGCTCTGGAGCAAAGATCTGCAGCAAAGGAGACAAGTGCACCCTCTTTTTGTTGACGTGAAACGTCTTTAAAAAAGTGTCAAAAGGGGCAACTTGCTGATACCTGTGTTGCAAAAACTTGTGATCACATATAACTTTGCAACCAGACTACCCATGCAACTTACCATGCATGGATTGCGGGCGCCGACGGTGCCGATGGTGCCGTTGTTGCGCCACGCATGACGCACCCGGAGCCAAATATTGTCTCGCACGCGGCGTTCAGAGAAGCGTAGCTGGGCAGCGTCCACCGATCGGCGACGAGATCCGGCTGCATTTTCCAGAGAAGGGAGGAGCGTATCGCCCATTGTGCACGCCTAACGCTTCGATGGCGCATTCATTCAGTCAACGTCCCGCACAGAGTGACTACAGGCGAACAATGAAGGAACGCTAGTTCTCGTTTACTTTTATGGATTGCAGGCGGCGCCCATAGCTTTTGCTGCAATACACAGAGGAGGTGAGCCGACCTGTTTTTGTTTTCCTTTTTTGCTAATTCCGACGCGTTTACTATCTTCCCTGGCATTAATACTATGCTCAGAATAGCACTACGTGATACTTTTATATAGAAGTACTTGTTTATTGTTTCGGCCAGCTGAGGAAATAAGATACCCTGTGTATCAAACAGCAGAAGTGCACCCTCTTTTTGTTGACGTGAAACGTCTTTAAAAAAGTGTCAAAAGGGGCAACTTGCTGATACCTGTGTTGAAAAACATGTGATCACATATAACTTTGCAACCAGACTACCCATGCACCTTACCATGCATGGATTGTGGGCGCCGATGGTGCCGATGGTGCCGATGGTGCCGCTGTTGCGCCCGGTGACGCATGACGCACCCGGAGCCAAATATTGTCTCGCACGCGGCGTTCAGAGAGGCGTAGCTGGGCAGTACGTTTGTCCATTTGAGCAGGAATGGTGGCGTTTGACGAGGCTCACTATGCCATAGTCAATATGAATTGTCGAACTCAAAACTGACGTTCATCAGGCCTGCCAGTGCGGAATGTGCTACAAAAATTTCACGTTTGCTCGGCTGTTGGACGATATGTGACGTAAAGGTATGAAATTCAGTCCTCGCCTGTTTTGCGTGTGTTGTCCACAAGGCATACACTCCTTTCTTGTGAAAAGGCTTACAGTCAGCATGGAACGGGCTGTTTGAATAAACGGTTTCTTAACAAGGTTTTTTTTTAACTGTATGTTTAATAGTCTTTTTTATCTCACGTACTGTTGTCTATCCTATTATTCTTGCAGGTTTCGTTCTTCTTCACCATACTCGTTTGGAGCTTCCTAATCAGCTACTTCATGTTCATTTTCTGCGAAGCTCCAACGGGCAGACTGGACAAACTGATCTTCGAGGCTCGACGTGCGACAAATAAGATGGAACTCAAGGACAAAGTTCCGAATCCCAACGATGCGGAGGCAATGATGTCGCAAGTGGTCCCGACGTTACGAGATTCCAATGCCGTGCAAAACAGCAGCGGCAAGGAGGCCTTAAATGGTTTGCATAACGATAAGGGTAGGCCCACAACCTCTCATCTGTAACATCAGTACCAAAGGCCGCTAATTTCTGACATGACCATTTTATTTCCCAAATCACCAAGCCCGTTCACTATACTATAATCACTATACCCGTTCTATGGGCACAGGAAAAATGCTTTGTTTTCCCATCATAAGACGCAGAAGGGCCTTCGAGGAATGTGTCCTTGTCGATGTATCTGTAAGATTGGCCTCCTGTAGTCTCTGTATGTGAAAAGTGGTTATGGTACTACATCTGCCAGGGCAGTTATAACAATTTGATTGTGGATAGCAAGCATAATAAATTACGTGTATGAACGTACGCTTGTCGTATACATGTTCGATCGAGGTGTCGTGCTCCTCTTCTTGTACCTTTATCTCGAAGTTGGCTGAATGCTGAAATACGGAAATGAAGTGGCACACAATGTTGATTTTCTTGGCTGCTACGATGTGTTGACTCTATACTGTTATTTGGTCTTCTTTATGAAGGTGTTCAGTGAAGCGCAATCAGCGCATAGACACCGAGGTGTGTCTGTGTCCTGTTCGTCATCTTTGTCCGTGTGCTGGTCGCGCTGCATTGAACGCAACTTATGGCTCTGTGTGATAGCTGTTTCATCGGAGGGGGAGAAGGCAGGGAGGCTTCGCAGGGTCCTTTTAGCGAAAGTGTCTGCGAAAGGGGTCGGTCAATGTCGTGGGCCCCAGTCAACATGGTGGGTATACTTTAGAAGGCGTTGGCTATGCATGTGCAGCGTCCGTGCCTCCGGTTTGTGGTGGTGTTCATTTACCCGCCGTGGACGCATACTGTACTCTTGGCTACTGTGTTGTCTACGCTACACTTCTCGGCTCTCCACTCGCTTGGCCTGTGCTGTACGCATAGTGGTCAATCTACAGCTTGTTGCAACGTTATCTGCTGATCGCATTCTCTGCTTCACAAAAGAAAAGGCCACTAACGTAACGTATTCCTTCAGATATTTCTTACCCGCCGTGGTTGCTTAGTGGCTATGGTGTTGGGCTGCGAAGCACGAGGCTGCGGGATCGAATCCCGGCAACGGCGGCCGCATTTCGGTGGGGGCAAAATGGGGAAACGCCGGTATACTTAGATTTAGCTGCACGTTAAAGAACCTCTAGTCCACATTTCGGGAGTCCCCCACTACGGCGTGCCTCATAATCAGATCGTGCTTTTGGTACGTAAAACCCCACAATTTATTTTTTTTTAACATACTTCTCTTTATTTCTTTCTCTGCCACTTGTTTCTCTTCCCGCACTTCGGTCTGACATGTTACGATTAGACAAAACCTGAAAATGCGCTAGGTGACAGTTTCTGACGCTGTCATGAGAGGGAAAAAAATATCTCTGCAGCTTTACTATATCCCTGCCGTTTGTGCGCTAGCTTCGGCTTAACATGTGTTTACTTGCCTCCTCTATAGGGGCAGAGTTTGATCACTAGTAAGTGCCAGAAACACACGGCTCGTCGAGGACAGACGCGGGTAGCGTTCGTGCAAGCGCGCCACACGAGATGCAAAGAAAGGGCGCCCCAACAACTTTTGTTCTTTCGGTATAAGTTTTCCGCATCCGGTGCAATATAGAACGCACGATACTGCAATGTCGTCCATTTCTCGGTGTATCTGCTCTCAATTCCATTTCAAGCGAGCAAAGAGCCCATAGCTGCTATCGTAGTAGAATGTGCGTCATTTTTAGATTACGCGAATTCCACACCATTCAATCGCTCATATGAAGGAAGGGAACCAAGCTTGTAATTTTCTCGCGGATACATCCAAGTCTTCTGGCCTTCGCTTCATCAGCTGGTTTCCCACGCCTCCAATCCAAGTTTGCCAAATCCCTCAAAGCACTTCTCTATGCTGTCAACTCAAACGAAGTAAACAGCGTTGAAGGTTCCGTTGGCCGGCGCTTGACAGGGCGTATTTTCCTCTGCTGCCATTCAACTGCAGGTGACACGCCCTTGCCTTCCTCTGGACATCACATAAGCGAAAACAAATAAAATTGCAGCTCTATAGGTTCGAGTAGACCGTCTGACCTTCTGAAGGCGTTCATTCACCACCGCGCCCGCATGTCTACACGACTCTCCTATTGGGAAGGACGACGCAGATAATTACGCCCACCCCCCCCCCCCTTTTTTTTTCTCAACACAGGCGGTTGGTATTGATCACACCACTGCCGTTGTCCGCTCTGTTGTACTGACTTCAGGCTTGCTCTCTGTAGAGCACGGATGCCGCAAATCGCGCTACAGGAACAAAGTGTTACCGCACCGTTGAAAACTGTCGCTTGATGGTCGTTTTGCAGGTGCGTGGCAACGGTACAGCCCTCAGACAAAGATATATGTAAAGTTAAATTCCAAGCAAATCGCTTCGCCATTCGCCTCACCGGTACCTTATCGCTTACTATATTTAATCTAGTCGTGCAAGATTTGAAGTCTTTTTTTATCATACACTACAGTCCTCAGACCCGTCCTCACACAAGAAGAGTTCTCGCACGAAGAATGATAGGCGTAACGTTAAGAGACATGAAGAGAGCGGTGTGGATCAGAGAGCCAACGGGGATAGCCGATGTTCTAACTCGCATTAAGGGAAAGAAATCGAGCTGGGCAGGTCATGTAATGTGTAGGTTAGACAACCGGTGGTCCATTAGGGTTACAGAACGGGCACCAAGAGAAGAAAAACGATGCCGAGGACGGCAGAAAACTAGGTGGGGCGATGAAATTAAAAAAATTCTCAGGCGCAAGTAGGAATCGGTTGACGCAGGACAGGGCCAATTCGAGATCTCAGGGAGAGGCCTTCGTTCTGCATTGGACTTAAAATAGGATGATGATGATGATGATGATGATGGTGGTGGTGATGATGATGATGAATTTGCCTAAATTTCAGCCTATGGCTTCAAATGACTCCGCCACTTTGTAAATTCGTAATCTTGAACAAAGTACTGTGTAACAAGTAATTAAACATTATTAAAGCTGTCCGACCGCCCGATTCGAGGAAAGAATTTCTTATACAGAATCCCGACATTAAAACCATTACGCAACGGGCGCATGCATCGACAAGCGGCTTAAAACACCCTTATGAATTTCTCGGTGGCACCTTGAGATGCTTTGTGCGTTTCGATTTGGCCACCTCGACAAAATGAACTGTTGCAATTAGTAGCAATTGCGTGTGTTCGCAGATGCTTCTGCACTTCGAAGACTATCGAATCCTCTGAAATGTATGACACTGAAGGCAGATAGAGCGTGTAATAAACAAAGCCATTTGAAAGGAGAAGGCCGAAGTTTAGGCAAATCCACGGACTTCCCATAATTGCCATGCTGGTTCAACCACTCTCACTTCAGCTCCCGTAGACACTAGCGCCAGATTTCCATCTATTAATTATTATATGAAACTGTATGGTTCATTAGGTGGACACCTGCAGGACACTACGCCCCCCCCCCCCCCCCCCCCACCGTTCCTGGCGTCGATTATATGATACCATTGTCATGTGGGACGACCCATTTAGGTCAAACCTGGAGGTGAGCTAAAGAACGAGCACGGGAGTTAGAAATTGTCGATTATTAACAGACGCAATGCGCATTCGCCTGCGCTTTGCTTGGCCTGCAAGTGTGAAGTACGGCTGCGTGATCTCAGTACTCTGGGCAGAAGAAGGGATACTACTGCTCGTGAAGCTTGGAAGCTTATCACATTAAAAAAAAGAGGCACGGATTGCGTCAACAACACGTCGATCTGCTTATTTGGTAGCGAGACACGCCTTTTTTATTTTTTTTGTTAAGAAGAAGGCGTACGCATGCGCGATACTGTGTATTTATATATATTTTCCTTTTCCGGAGCGACCCAATAAACCATTTGTGAGTTAGCGCCCGTGGTGTCCTGTCCTCTTCTTTTACTGCGAACCTGTTATGCGGACCCTGTGCCGTCGTTGTCGACTTCGCATAAAAGGGGCCACGTGACCTAGCGGCAGAGGAAAAGGAGAGCTCAACCGAGAAAAGGGGCTGGAGTGACCCCTTTGTCCCTGTGAGAATGCTATCTTATACGCGAATGTGATACGGTTGTCACACGGTGCATTTTCGACGATCGAGCTTGATCGACATAGAATTGATCGACGATTGGTTCCACCCTGCCGCGAAAGAAACAAATAGTGGAATCTTGCTGGCGATTTGCGGCCAACGAACACTGCCCAACAATTGAAGCGCGGTACTGTCAGGATTGGGGGCTCAATCCCATCGCTCGTGGTCCTTTGTCAAGATTGGAGTCCGGCATGAATTCGAAGGTAGCTGGCCCATGCCGTCGTCCAACTTATCCACGCTGAGGACGTTGATGAAGGGAAGAACTGCTTCTCATCGAGAACGAGGAATAAGGGTTTATTTACAGTATTTAAATCAGTCTAACATGACTGCTTGAGAAACAGAGTGTCAGTCCAACATGACTGCACGAGAGAAGTGTCAGTCCAACATGACTGCTCAAGAGAAGTGTATCAGCATTCGCACCACAGCAGTTTTCATACACTCGGTCCCCCCGCGATACAAGGTGACGCGAACGTTCGTTTACTCATTGTCAACTTGCCGCCGCCCCGCAGAACAGTTTACGTACACATAGGCCCACACATTCCGATGCCCGGCGCCGATGTCAGAGGGGCGTCGTTCCGCAGAACAGTTTACGCTCACATAGGCACACACATTCCGATGTCCGGCGCCGACGTCCGAGGGGCGCCGTTCCGGGAAACTCGGAGCCAATGGTGGGTAGCTCGTTGTCTTGCGTCCCGATCGGCGTGTGGGAAGCAACAACAAACGGCTTTCCCGCGGCAGCTTGCTCATGCGTAGCAGATCAGGTCCGCGCTGGAGAGCTCGGGCACAATAGTTCGCCCGCCGAACGTGTTTCGTCACAACGGCGATGGGGCTGGAGGATAGAGGCGATTTTCAGCACAAAGCCCGCTTCTTTGAACGCATCCTAGCTGCAGCGACGGAGAGTGGGAGATGTGCGTCTTGTCCCCCAGTCGTAATTGGGTGGCAATTTTGCCTTGCAGCTCGCCATTCTTAACAATACTAGGAGGGCGTGGCTGACGGCGCTTCTTGCGCCAGCAAAAAGTGCGGACAGCCACATCAATTGTTAAACCAATCCAACCAGTCGATCCCAATCCGCATCCGCAATCGTTGAATTGCGGACACTGCAATCCAACGATTGCAGTGTCCGCATCTGCAGTGGTGAATGTTGCGCCCAGTATAGGGAGCTTTGTATTAGTGGTTCCGCACATTCCATCCCAGCTACAACTATGGGAAGACCACAAGTAGTGCGTGCTCCTGAGGAAGAAGCTGCCTACTGCGAGCGTCAGCGAGAGATGGCTCGTGAACGGGCTCTTGTTGGGCCGATCCTGAGCTGCGTGCCAGAGATGCCGAGCTTAAACGGCAGCGCAAAAAAAAGAAAAGAATACTGGGAGAACCGCAAAAAGAAAAAGCACTCCTAAAGCATGCTCACCAAGCGAAGCACGCAAAAGTGAAAATAAGGCGGAAGAATGGTGAAACAAAAGATTTACAATGTAGACTGCTTGCCAAGTTTGACTTTCATGGTGTAACACTCGGTGTAACTAACAGAGATTCGCTGTTCGACCATCTTCTCGGACTGGAAGGGGCGATGATTTTTTCTGTGTTTTGTCACGTTTGAATGACCTCAATACATATCAAACTCGCTGAAGAATAAGTTTTAATATCGTGCTCTCTGTATGTCCGGATACCGATAGTAGTTCTGCGTTACGCCAGCCTATCTGCAGAAAGATAAAATCACTCAAAAGCAGGATTCGCGCGTTTGGACGGGCTGTTACTAGTTCGCTTACGACGTTGTTAAGTTGGTAACAAAAATCGGAAGTGGTAATGGGGGGGGGGGGGTATTCACAGACACCATGGGCATGATCGGAGATCTTTGCTCGAAACGCGTTCTGTTCAGTTGCGGCAACGTCTCAAAGTGGGCAGTATGGAAAATTTGTGAGAACAGGTGGGAGAGAGCAGCCATTTGGCAAGCGGTGAACTCACCGAAAGGTTACGCGCCTCGTTTGTCGTCTGCTTGCAGACAATATACTAGAAAACGAAATGTTTCTCCCTTTCCAATGTATTTTTATAGGGTATATATTACGCGTGAAAACCACTTTCTGATTATGAGGCACGCCAAAGTGGAGGTCTCCGGAAATTTCAGCCACCGGGGGTTCTTCAAAGTGCACCCAAATCTAAGTACCCAGCGGTGTTTTCGCGTTTCGCCTCCATCGAAATGCGGCCGCCATGGCCAGGATTCGATCCCCTGACCTCGTACTCAGCAGCCCAACACCATAGCCACTGAGCAACCACGGCGGGTACCTTCCAATGTATAAAATCTTTATATAAAAAATGTACTTTTTCTGCTCAAGCCTAAATACCTCTTAAAATAGTAATACGTATGACTTCTATAATTTATAACTACTGGTTGATTGGCGCGGTCGCTAGGTGATGTCGCGCACAGCGACAAAAAAGAAAAGAAATTACCGGTACAGTGGCGGCGCTTTTCAAGAGGCAACAACAACATTCCACCAACACGCTGGCACCCGATGATGGGGTCGAGTTCGCCGTAAAACCAACGCACGGTTCGATTCTAGATACGAAAGCGACAACGGAATTCGCTTTCTCCCACCTCGATCTCCGATCGCGCGCCATGTAGCACTTATTATTTTTTTTAGAGGTACGGATAATCACCCATAAGATTTCAAGATCTGACGTAATGTTAATTAGCGAGCATAGTTCGCAACTTCTTGTGAACTGCGACTAGTACACCACCGCCACGGGTTCCTGCGTGGTTGTTACGAGAGAGACAGAAACCGGGCAAGTCTGTCAAAAGTTAACCATGAGTAACGTCACTGCCAAGCCACGTTTTAGTTGGTAAAGGTATGTCGCTACCGGTTGATAAGACCATGTTGGACACCAATTCGCGCTTTGACAGGAAACTGTGCATGTTCGTGCATACTATAGTAAGCGAAGCGCTATTTGGAGCAAGTCTATGTCTTATTTTTCTATTTGTATTTATGTAACTGCTACGCTACCTCTTTGACACTATTTGAGGCGGCATCAAAAAATGTAGCTCTATGAACCAATGAACAAGGTCTTAGAGCGCAGAGAAAACGGAATGTCCTTGCCTTTCGCGAATACAACGAGATACTAATACTACCAATAAATAGATTCTTTATCTGTATATTTACAGGGTACAAATAGGGGCCTGCCCAAGCCAACAGATGGCGTCTGGGGCAGTACCCGGTCAGAGCATACGCCACTGTTGCTTTACATAGCGAAAGTACCTGAACTAAGCAGGAAGGAAAGGGGAAAAAAGTCGAGCATGCAAATCAAAGATAACAGACTTTACGTCTTTCCCACTGCCTAAAGAGAATACACAAATTGGGAGCTCATTCAGAACACTTGGAACATAGAGAGCACGAACACGTTCCCCATATCCAGTCCGCACTCTGGGCAAGATGAAATGATCTCGTGAACGCAAGGTTGGAGCAGGGATATATGGGAGGAAAATTTAATTGTTCTATATATACGTTAGAGTATTAATTTCTTTAAATAACAACCTGAACGGAGTCATAAGTGTAGAATTCTACAGAGTAGCATAGTTGAGAATTGGAACACCACACATCATTGCAAGAATCATAGATTTTAGTAAGCAATGAACCTCATTGCGCCAAAAGCGCTGAACAAAAGTAAAAAGAACAAATTTCATAGCGCAGCACACTGTATCCCTATGCTTGGGCTATCATTACCCTTACATAAATTGGGCATAATGCTTTGATAGAGTATAGCAGCCACACTATTTTGCGCAGCTGTTCCCAAACGTTAACCAAATGGTGGTCCCAAGAGATGCTGGAATCAAAACGAACACCCAGATATTTGACACTTGAATTGTATAGAGCAGGAGAGCAGGTACAATTATCACACTGAGGAGAATGACAAAACAAAAGAATAAGGACAGGAATACGTTTCAGGGGATTGTGGAAACATACGAGTTTAGTTTCATTTTGATTGATGGAAATGAAGTTATTACAGTACCAACTCATGACATTTACAGCCTCAACTTGTAGTTCGGTTACGGCTGATCATAACTAGAATGATAATAACTAGAAGCGTGTCGTCAGCCTACTGAAAAACTCGGCAATGAAGAATAGATTGAGTGAGATCATTAACTATAAAGACTTTTGAAGACAGCGGCATCGTTGGACGTTATTAGTGCTTTCATTGTTCTGTTTATTTCAATGTCACTCTATGTATCCATCTGTTTGGGAATTATGTTATGTTGACTGCTCTGTTGTGACTGTATGTGCTAATATATTTACACGATGTATATACCACCCGCTGACTAGACAAGGTGTTATTAGGCGACAGTATCGTTTGCACTTTTGAGACTTTCGACTAAATAAGTGTGGAAACATTTGCCATAGTCTTCCTGTGGAAACGTTGCTTTATAAGTTCTGGTGCTTGTGTGAAAAGATTATTTGATATGTAATCGTGAGCCCTGAATGATGTGTGACGGAACCACCCAAGAGATAAGGAGTAGCCGGCGCCTTAAATTGCGCGCCAACATCTCCTTATATCATATCAATAAAAAAAACATATAAGTTAAAAGGGGTGCTAAAATTGATCCGTGAGGAACTCCACTGGACAACTGTGTGGGCCTACTTTTAATATTTCCGATTACTACGCGTGCAACGTGAGATGGACCATGCCAATTTTTCTCAAGAAAAAATAAGAAAGGCCCTCGGAAGCCATAGGTACAAAGTTTACAAAGTAGAACATCATGGTTCACGGAATCAAAAGCTTTTGATACATCTAAAAATAATGCGCAATCAAATTCTCTGTTTTCAAGAGCATTATTCAGGAAATCAGTTAGTGAACCTAACGCTGACATAGTGCCGCACCCGGAGTTAAATCCATATTGGTTGGGCGATAGGAGATACTGAGCATCAAATAAGCTTTGCATAACATGAAAAATGTGATTTTCACGTATCAGAGCAGTGCACAAACGTATGGAAATAGGACTATAGTTTGCGCTAGAATTAACCTGTCTGCTTTTGAAAAGGGGAACTACAAGAACTTCCTTGACGCCAGGTAGCATGATTTGTGTTGCTAGGATGTCATTTATGATTTCTAACAAAACATTTTTCGGGGCCTCAAAGTTTCTGCGAAAAACGTCCGCAGACACACCATCTAATCCCACTGACTTGCACTGTTTTAGGTTGAGTAGGATATAATGAATATCGTCTTCAGTGCACTCCGGCAGAAAGGCAGACTCCGCCGCCGATTGCGGCACACGGTGAGTGGTCGTATTAGCAGTAACTTTGTTGCAGCAAAGGAGAAAAATTGATTAAATTAGTCCGCTGGAAGAATAGACGGATGTGCAAAATTTTTAGCAATGGTTTTGTACAAGCCTTTACGGGGACGGCCCCTTAATTCGTTAACAACTGACCAAGCCTTAGTTGAATTATTCCTAAATTCAGGAAAGTTGTTTAGGAAGTGTTTTCGTCTTCCACCTCTAAGCACGGCAGTAACTTTATTGGGAGTCATAAGCTGCACGAACAAACTTATTTTTAAAAGAACGACGGTAACGCACCCAAACCGGTTTTTTCTGCTATCATTGATAAAACCTTTCCATTTATCAATGGGCAACCCGGTTTTCGTTGTCTTATGACAACCACCCTGTTACATGTGTGCACTGTCTGCGCGTACACATCAGTAAAAGATTCATACAGTTTAATTGCGGGAACTTCCTCAAGGAAAGATCGCCAGTCGTAATGCTGTAGCGACAGGTCAAGCTTTCTGTTATCAACAAGCTTGATTTCTGATATTGGTTTCTGGATGGTAATATGTAGTGACGATAAAAAGTACATCCCACAAAGTGGTCGGACAGCTTTTGCTCAATAACAAACAGAGAGACCTGGTCGTCCTCGTTACGGACATTCCCGTGGTCTAGACATGAAGACATGACTGATGCGCCCAAAACTTTGACACGCGTTGGAAGGTTGATAACGGAAGGTTGACCCTAAGGTCAGCAAGCCTATTTAAGTATTCAGCTACGATGTGCTGTTGACGTCACATGCATGATTGACCAGACAGAAAAGTAAGTAGACGTAACTCATACACAAACTTTCCGACGCTTTGGTTTGGAGGCATATATACAGCAAGCAAAGTGAACGGCAAGATAATATGTGTGAATATGAAGCGCTACCGATTCATCAGTTGCAAAGGTTATGCTCAGAGGACTCGAAATCCAGCAATTCCACCACCACGGCCATCTTTTCGCGTAAACAAGAATGATTGTGGCAACCTTGGAGAGAAAACAGACTAATATGCTCTTGCCCAATACTGATTTCAGCTAAGAAAACATCAACTTTGTCACACATAGCGCTAACTTGGAAACAAAACTCATTCCAATGCGTACGAATACTGAGCACGTTTACATGAAAAAACAGTGAAAGTACTTCTGCCAACTTTTGAAAAGATATTAGACAGAGAAGGAAGATCACGGAATCGTTCGCACACAGCCATGAAACAAAGACAAAACTGCAATAGCCAAAGCAGAAAAATAAAACAAAAAAGGAGCTGTCAGGCTAGCTCAGTCAAGTCAGAAGGACCCATTAACATATACGCACAATAGGGTGACTTTCCCTCTTCCGAGCCTAAATTTTACCATGTTTCACTACACGAACTTAGAATTCACTTCCTTAGCCTTAGACGTCGTCACCCAGAGCAATTCTATGTTGTATTTTGTCAAGTTTTCGACAAAGAAAATCGAGGGCTCATTTTCCTGCGCCAAAGCATGAATAATTTCCGCTTTTTCAGCTAGCTATCCCGTATGCCTGCTGAAAGAAAGCGCACCAGAATCGCCGCTGGTTTCTTGCCCCGCCCAAGCAACCGGTGTAACGCTACGACGAGACCTGGAAGGAATGAGTCAATGCCCAGCTGAGGAGCCAGTCCGGAGACAGCAGCAGTCAAGTTCTCGCTGGGACTTTGTGATAATCTATGAATTTCGAG